>NC_142588.1:44200240-44357019 GCF_965207765.1 Zootoca vivipara
GGATGGGTCTGCCAAAGCTTTTGTGTTGGAGAAAGACGCGCCAAAAGCCATTCGGAGGTTCTGAAACCGACTGACCACACCACTCCGTGTAAATAGCAATGACTTCAGCACTGTAAATACGCAGCACCAATAAAAGAATAAAATGCAGAGCTGCGTAGCGTCGTTACTCTGAAGTAGCCCACTCCGGCCACTGTGACAGCAACCTCCGAATGCTTTTTTGGGCTACTTTGGAGTTGCCGGGATGAGCGTGTCAGAGGCGGAGAGATGGCGGCAGATCGCGGAGCAAGCCCAGCAAGAACTGCAGCAGCTGTCGCTGCAGGCGCAGGGGGAATTGAAGGCAGCTAAAGAAGAGACTAAGAAGGTCCAGGACGACCGGCTACAACTTGCGGAACAGGTGAGAGCGCTACAGGAAAGAGAGCAGGAATTAAGGGCGGTGGCGGTAGACCTCCAAAACAAGCTGGATGCAGAGAAAAACAAGGCGGGAGGGGCACCCCAAGTCCAAGTGCTGCCAGGAAGGAGAGCCGGGACCCTAGTAAGCAAGTTCAATGGAGACCCGAGGGAATATCAGGGCTTTGAGACTGAGATTGTGTATGCTCTTGAGCTGCACCACGATGAGTTCCCTGATGATGAGCACAGGGTAGCGTTTATTGTGGAGCACCTTACCGGGGCAGCCAGGGAGTGGCTAAGACCGTTAATCGCAACAAAGAATCCTTGCATGAAGAATGTCAAACTATTTCTAGAAGGTTTGAAAACGATGTATTCGTCCGATAGTCATATGGACCAGACTAAGGAGGAACTTCATAATTTACGCCAAGGAAATATGACAGTTCGCGCGTATTGGGCGAAATTCACCATGCTGGTGCACAGATTGGGGTGGGAACTAGAGTCACCCCCAATGCAAGCGGCGTTCTACTTGGGGTTGCATGAGGAGGTGAAGGATGAGCTCTCGAGAGGTCCAAAGCCCAGTAATATGGATCAGCTGAGCAAAGCGGCTCTGGCGGTGGGGGTGAGACAGGAATCCCGGTGGAGCGACAAGCAAGCAACGCGCGCAAAGCGGGCTTGGTTCCCACGGTCGCAGGAGAAGCCACTCCCCCAACAACCCTTTCAAGCCACGCCTGGGGCCAGCCAGGACCAGGAACCCATGCAGATTGATAGCGCGCGCGCGCGGGCTTTTCAAACCCCAGCGGCGCCAAGGCTCAAGGAGGGAAGGGGTGGGAATTGCTTTCTCTGCAACTCCCCCCAGCATCTCGTCAGAGACTGCCCACATCGCAGGGAGTGGCAAGGAAAGGCGGGAACGGTTGTGCCCTCCCCCACTGACGCAGCACCACAGCAGGGAAACGGGAAAGCCTGGCTGCAGGAGACAAGGGGCAGCAGCCAGGCACAGTCAGCAGACAACAGCCCCAGCCCACCCACCCGCACAGAGAGGAGCAGAGCCAGCCCACCCCTCCCAGAGCAGGAGTGGTTCTAGAAGTGACGCTCACGCTCCCAAATGGCTATCCCCTGACGGTCCTCGCCCTAATTGACAGTGGGGCGTCAGCGAACTTCTTCTCGAGGAACTTTGCAGAACAGCACCAGATCCAGCTTCTGCAGCTGGATTTTCCTCTGCACGTGGCAACCATTGACGGCAGAGAGTTGCTGGGAGGGGCCATCACCCATCAACCCCCCCCCCATGAGAATGACGGTGGGAAGGCACTCAGAGACACTGGCATTCAACGTCACCACCATCTCAGACCCCCCCCCATCGTCTTGGGCATGAGCTGGCTGGCGCGCCACGATCCCTCCATCAGTTGGCACCAGAGATGCATCACTTTTGGATCGGACTTTTGCCTGGAACATTGCATGCAGCACCAACCAGGGGAGGGGCCTCCGATAGCCACGGTGGCCACCATGCACATCAAAGGGGGTGAGGCGATACCCAAGCCGTACTGGGACCTGCAGGAGGTCTTCAGCGAAGCGGAGTCCGACCACCTACCCCCACACAGGCCTTTTGACTGCCAGATCAACCTGGTGCCAGGGGCAACTATACCCCCAGCCAAGCTGTACGCCATGTCAGACCAGGAACTGGAGGATCTGCGCGCTTTCATCGACAAGAACCTCAAGCGGGGGTTCATCAGAGAAAGCAAGGCAGCAGGGGGCAGCCCGGTCTTCTGGGTGGACAAGAAAGACACGCAACAGCGCCGTCTTGTGGTGGATTTTAGACGGCTGAATTCAGTGACAGAGCCAGTGGCTTTCCCCATGCCCAGAGTGGATGATCTCCTGACAGCGGCACGCAGGGGCAAGATTTTCACCAAGCTAGACCTGAGGGGGGCGTACAACTTGATCAGGATCCGGGAAGGCGATGAATGGAAAACCACGATGTTCACGCCTCTGGGCTCTTTTGAATATCTGGTGATGCCCTTCGGGTTGCAAGGGGGCTCAGCATGCTTCCAGGCCTTCATGCACCACGTCCTGGGGTCCCTCCTCTTCAGGAAATGCTTGGTCTTCCTGGATGACATCCTTATCTATTCCGATGACCCAGTGCAGCATGTGAAAGATGTCAGGGAGGTGTTGCAGCGCCTGAAGGAGAACCACCTGTATGTGAAGCTGGAGAAGTGCAAGTTTCACACCAAGGAGGTGGACTTCCTGGGCTACAAGCTGTCAGACAAGGGGCTGGCGATGGACAAGGACAAGGTGCAGGCCATCCTGGACTGGCACAGCCCCAGGACGCGCAAAGATGCCCAACGCCTACTAGGCTTCGCCAACTTCTACAGGAAGTTCATCAAGAACTTCTCTCGCGTTACGGCTCCCATCACTGACTGCCTGAGAGGCAAGCAGAAGTTCAGGTGGACACCAGAGGCGCAAGCAGCGTTCGAAAGCCTCAAGAGGGTGTTCGCCTTAGACCAGAACCTGTTCCACGTGGTTCAGGACGCGCCCCTACGCGTGGAGACAGATGCTTCTGATAAAGCTGTGGGCGCCATTCTGTTGCAACTGGACGCCAACAGAGAGTGGAGACCCTGTGCCTTCTTCTCCAGGAAGTTGACCCAGCCAGAGCGAAACTACACGGTGTTTGATCGGGAACTTCTTGCGATCCACGCTGCGTTCCAGCACTGGAGACACTTCCTGGTGGGCGCCAAGCACCCCATCCAGGTGTGCACAGACCACAAGAACCTGGAGTTCTGGAGAACTGCCAGGGTGCTCAACCAGCGGCAGATACGGTGGGCAGAGTTCTTCTCGAACTTCAACTTCTCCATACACTACATCCCGGGAGAGCAGAATGTCAGGGCGGATGCCCTCTCCCGCAAGCCAGAGTACATGGAGGAGGAGGCGCCACCGGCACCCAGGCACATTTTCCCCCCGTCAGCATGGTCCTGCGGAGCAGCAGTGGTGAGCGAGGCAGAACTCACAGCACTGACGGCAGCGGATGAATTTGCCAACCGCATCTTCAGAGAACTGAGAGGGGGGGGAGCACGCAAAAGACTTTGCAGAACGCAGGGGGCTGCTTTTCTACAAGGGTGCACTGTACCTGCCCACCACCCAGCTTAGACGTACGGTCCTCAAGCAGATGCACGACAACCCAACGGCGGGTCATTTTGGGAGGGACAAAACCGCTCACCTAGTCATGAGACACTTCTGGTGGCCAGGGGTGCGGGAAGATGTTCGAGACTATGTACGGGGCTGTGACACCTGCCAGCGGGCAAAGGTGGTCAGAGCAGCGCCACCGGGATTGCTTGAGCCCTTAGCCACGCCACACAGGCCGTGGGAAGTGGTGTCCATGGACTTCATCACAGATCTGCCTTCTTCCAGGGGCAAGACCGCAGTGTTGGTGGTGGTGGACCTCATGTCCAAAATGTGCCACTTTATACCGTGTGCCAGGGCGGTCTCTGCAGAAGAGACAGCCAAACTGTTTGTGGATCACGTATTCAGACTGCATGGATTACCTTTAAGGGTTATTTCGGATCGTGGCCGCCAATTTGTTTCCAGGTTCTGGCGGCGGCTCATGAACCTCCTGCAGGTGGAGGTCAGCTTGTCGACGGCTAGACACCCGCAGACCAATGGACAGGCGGAGAGGGTCAACGCCATTCTGCAGCAGTACCTGAGATGCTACGTCAGCCAGCGGCAAACGGACTGGGTGGATCGCCTGCCGCTGGCAGAATTTGCCTACAACAATGCAGTGCACGTCTCCACAGGGGTGTCGCCCTTTAAGGCCAATTACGGGCGCGACCTCAGATCTTTCCCAGAGAGGGAGGGGGAGGAGGAGGAGGAGGGCCCACAGGCTGAGGATTGGGCAGAGGAACTGGAGACGGTGCACCAGCAGCTCAGAGAACACTTGGAGAGAGCCAAGGAAGCGTACAAGAAGGGGGCAGATCGCCACAGGCGACCGGGGGAGGTCATTAGGGTGGGGGACAAAGTTTGGTTGTCCTCGGAGGGCCTTCCCATCAGAGGGAGGTGCAAAAAGCTGGCGCCCAGAAGGTTGGGCCCCTTCACGGTCACGCAACAGGTCAACCCGGTGGCATACAGGCTGGCACTGCCAGAGGACATGAGGGTGCACCCAGTGTTTCATAGATCGCTGCTGTCGCCGTACAGGGAAAGCAGCAGGCTCCGAGGCAGCGAACAAACCCCTGAGGGAGGGGGGGAGAGGGAAGGCAGGGAGCAACTCAATGAGGCCACGGCCATCCTGGACTCAAGGAGGGGGGTGGGGGGCCTGGAGTACCTCATGGCATGGGAGGATGCTCCACCGTCCCAGAATGAATGGGTCCCAGCCACTCAGATACAGGAGGAATTCCTGGTAGAAGAATTTCACGCCCTCTTTCCCCATAGACCCAAGCCCTGGCACATGGAAAGGGAGGGGGAGGGGGAGGAAGCACGGGAGAGCAGTTCACCATGGCGCTGGGAAGCGGAGTTTGAGGAACCAGAGGATGAGGTATGGGTGTCACCGAGATCCACCCAGTCAGAGGAAGGAGCAGATTGGCAGAACATTTTTACCCCTACCAGCTCTGACGCCACGGACTTTTTGGGATTCCCGTCCTCCCAGGCGGAAGGGGGGGGCTCGCAGGACTGGGGGGAGGTGTTCACACCAACGGGCTCGGAAAGCACTGAGTTCTTAGGCTTCCAGTCGTCACCGACACCTGGGGGGGACCTGGGGAGGGGTGAAGGAGAGCTTGGGAGGGGGGTGGATGTGAGGGACAGGGGATATCGCGAAGTCCCTCCCCTCCTGAGTTCAAGCCCATCCCCGAGCACAGGGGAAAGCAGAGAGAGTTCCGATGCCAGTGGGGAAGCAGGAAGTCGTGTCCGAGGCTCAGGCAAGGTAGAGGAGCCAGGGTCCCAGGTGGGACAGGAAGGGGCGAATAAGGGGGGGAGACCCATCCCCCCAACTCCGGAATTACGCAGAAAGAGGAGGGGAAAGAGGATGGGTCTGCCAAAGCTTTTGTGTTGGAGAAAGACGCGCCAAAAGCCATTCGGAGGTTCTGAAACCGACTGACCACACCACTCCGTGTAAATAGCAATGACTTCAGCACTGTAAATACGCAGCACCAATAAAAGAATAAAATGCAGAGCTGCGTAGCGTCGTTACTCTGAAGTAGCCCACTCCGGCCACTGTGACACCATCTTTCCAAGATTTTTCAGGCAATAGTAGGAAAAAGGGTTCTCTGAAATCTTGGAAATACTCTGTCCGCCTCATCCTCAGCATCTTCAGTAATTGGTTGAGAGAAACCAGCACTAGGGACAATAAGAAGCTCTAGCTGTGTTTCTGAGTGTGTGTTAGACATCTCCATTGTCTCTCTGCAAATCCTGGAATTTGTGGTTTCAGTTTGTCTTGCTTATGTGTAGGGCATAGGTGCCAAGTTCCGGATTGAAAAATCCGGGATCAGCAGCACCGTGGCACCAGAAGTCGCTTCTACGCACTAATCTGGGGGAATACGGGGTATTTTGCCATTCAGGACACCTGCAGGAAACAGTAAGAAAACACGGGGGTTTCCCAGGGAAAACGGAGTACTTGGCAGCTATGGTGTAGGGTGGAACAGAGATTACAGGTGCCCTGACATAGTTTGAGGCTGCTTGGGAAACATCTGGCAGAGAAGGAGACCTAGAGGGCGGGGACCATCAGTCCTGCCATCTGCTTGATAGGGGCAAGTCCTGCCGGGAGGCATTGCTGAGCTGTATGCCATTTTCTTAAATACAGAATTAACTACACTGCCAAACTCTGCATCTTGAGTGCTGACCTGCATCTGACCGAGTGCCAACATTGTATAAATCCACCGCTAATGCACTATTATTGCATCCATGACATGTTACAGAATACCTCTGAAAAAGAAAACCCACCTGAATCTGGAGGGGCCCCAAAACTGGCAACAGGGAAGGCTGCAAACAACTGGTGCCAAGACCAGCTAATTATGAGTTAGGCTGAGGGAGTTTGTTGCTGAGTCCTGCCAATTCCAAAATTCAGCATCTTTCCTAGTTAACTCCCATGCTGCATTTTCAAGGCTTTCTTTCCAACTTGTCTGTTATATGAGCTAATCTGATGACTCCCACCCTGATATCATTAAAATGATCAAACACAGATTTCAAAGCAAATAGACATGTATTCAAGCATCCCCTGATTGATTAAAAGTGCCATGCTTTGTACCAGCAAGCATACAGTTCTTAATGATTACGGTTATTAATGAATACTGACCCTAAATAATAATGGCTTTCTAGAGAAGCTGGCAACTGGTCCCATCGTAAAGATGATAGGCAAGCCCTCAAGGTGCCTTCTCACTCAAGACACAATTCTGAGCCCATAAATGTCCATGGCAAATCTCCACTTGATTTGGATAACTGAAGCCCCCGATTGCAACTGTGAATTGGTTTGTTAAAAGTGTGCAGGCGGCTTTTCAATGATGTTGGCCAGTTTTCTATATATTCTATATTCCTATATATTACTGTGAGGGACAAGGGATACAGGGAAGTCCCTCCCATATTAAGTTCCAGCCCATCCCCAAGCGCTGGAGAGAGTAAGGAGAGCTCTGCCTCCAGCGGAGAGTCAGGAAGTGGTGTCCGAGGCTCAGGCAAGGTTGTGGAGCCCAGGCCGCAGGTGGGACAGGAAGTTGGACGCACGGGGGGGAGGCCAATCCCCCCAACTCCCGAATTGCGACGCAAACGTAGGGGGAAGAGGTTGGGTCTGCCAAAGCTGTGGTGCTGGAAGAAAACGCGCCAATCGCCATTCGGGAGTTCTGACACCTCACCTTAAGGATGCATTTTTACTGCTCTGAACACTGTAAATAATCAGCACTTAATAAAAGCCTTAAAAGACCATGCTGGAGTCGTTACTCTAGAGTAGCCATACCAGGCCCTCTGACAGCAACTCCCGAATCTTTTTTTGGCTACTTTGGAGTGCAGCGATGAGCGCTCAAGAGGCTGAGCATTGGAGGCTGGAGGCCGAAGCAGCGAAGCAGGAGCTGCAGAACCTCACAGCGCACGCACAGCAGCAATTGCATGCCGCTCAGGAGGAAGCGCGAGGGGCGCAGGAGGAGCTGAACAAGCTGGTGGACCAGGTGAGGACAAAAGAGGAGACTGAGAAACAGCTAAGGGTGATGGTATTGGACCTGCAGAAAAAGTTGGAAGAGGAGAAAGCCGCTAGAGGTGGGGGGGCACCCCAGCCGCAGCTAGTCCAAGTGAGAAGGGGACAGAGCCTAGTCACCAAGTTCAGCGGCGACCCGAGGGAGTACCTAGGATTCGAGACAGAAATAAATTATGCGCTGGAATTGCATGCAGCAGAATTCCCAGATGACGCGCACAGAGTCTCCTTTATCATAGAGCATTTGACGGGGGCCGCCCGGGAATGGGTAAGACCGCTCATCGCGCAAAAAAATCCTTGCATGAAGAACGCAAAATTATTTCTAGAAGCCTTAAAAATAATGTACGCTAGCGACAGTGAAATGGAGGCCACTAAACAGGAGCTTCATAACTTAACACAAGGAAAATCGACAGTTAGGGACTACTGGGCGAGATTCACCATGCTGGTGCACAAACTGGGGTGGGATCTGCAAAGTGAGCCAGTGAAATCAGCCTTCTACCTGGGTTTGCACGCAGACGTTAAGGATGAGCTGGCAAGAGGTCCTAGACCGCAGACTATGGATCAGTTAAGCAAAGCGGCGCTAGCGGTGGGGGTGAGACAGGAATCCAGATGGTATGACAAACAAGCGACGCGCGCAGCAAAACCTTGGTTCCCACGCTCCCAGGACAGACCACATCACCAAACCCCACCCCAGGGACCGCCCCCAGACCTGCCCAGACCAAGCCCAGAGCCGGAACCGATGGAGATCGGGGGAGCGCGCGCGCGGGCTTTTCAAACCCCGGCGGCGCCAAGATGCAAGGAGGGAAGAGGCGGGAATTGCTTTCTCTGCAACTCCCCCCGGCATCGCGTCAGAGACTGCCCTCATCGCAGAGAGTGGCAAGGAAAGGCGGGAACGGTTGTACCTTCCCCCGCTGACGCAGCACCACAGCAGGGAAACGAGACAGCCTGGCTGCAGGAGACAAGGGGCAGCAGCCAGGCACAGTCAGCAGACAACAGCCCCAGCCCGCCCACCCGCACAGAGAGGAGCAGAGCCAGCCCACCCCTCCCAGAGCAGGAGTGGTTCTAGAAGTCACGCTAACGCTCCCAAATGGCTATCCCCTGACAGTCCTCGCCTTAATTGACAGTGGTGCTTCAGCCAACTTCTTCTCGAGAAACTTTGCAGAAGAGCACCAGATCCAACTTCTGCAGCTGGATTTTCCCCTGCACGTGGCCACCATTGACGGCAGAGAGTTGCTGGGAGGGGCCATCACTCATCAAACCCCCCCCCCCATGAGAATGACGGTGGGAAGGCACTCAGAGACACTGGCTTTCAACGTCACAACCATCTCAGACCCCCCCATCGTTTTGGGAATGAGCTGGCTGGCGCGCCACGACCCCTCCATAAGTTGGCACCAGAGATGCATCACGTTTGGGTCGGACTTTTGTCTGGAACATTGCATGCAGCACCAACCAGGGGAGGGGCCTCCGATAGCCACGGTGGCCACCATGCATGTCAAAGGGGGTGAGGCGATACCCAAGCCGTACTGGGACCTGCAGGAGGTCTTCAGCGAAGCGGAGTCCGACCACCTACCCCCACACAGGCCTTTTGACTGCCAGATCAACCTGGTGCCAGGGGCAACGATACCCCCAGCCAAGCTGTACGCCATGTCAGATCAGGAACTGGAGGATCTGCGCGCTTTCATCGACAAGAACCTCAAGCGGGGGTTCATCAGAGAAAGCAAGGCAGCAGGGGGCAGCCCGGTCTTCTGGGTGGACAAGAAAGACACGCAACAGCGCCGTCTTGTGGTGGATTTTAGACGACTGAATTCAGTGACAGAGCCAGTGGCTTTCCCCATGCCCAGAGTGGATGATCTCCTGACAGCGGCACGCAGGGGCAAGATTTTCACCAAGCTAGACCTAAGAGGGGCGTACAACTTGATCAGGATCCGGGAGGGCGATGAATGGAAAACCACGATGTTCACGCCTCTGGGCTCTTTTGAATATCTGGTGATGCCCTTCGGGTTGCAAGGGGGCTCAGCATGCTTCCAGGCCTTCATGCACCACGTCCTGGGGTCCCTCCTCTTCCAGAACTGCTTGGTCTTCCTAGATGACATCCTTATCTATTCCAATGACCCAGTGCAGCATGTGAAGGATGTCAGGGAGGTGTTGCAGCGCCTGAAGGACAACCACCTGTATGTGAAGCTGGAGAAGTGCAAGTTTCACACCAAAGAGGTGGACTTCCTGGGCTACAAGCTGTCAGACAAGGGGCTGGCGATGGACAAGGACAAGGTGCAGGCCATCCTGGACTGGCACAGCCCCAGGACGCGCAAAGATGCCCAACGCCTACTAGGCTTCGCTAACTTCTACAGGAAGTTCATCAAGAACTTCTCTCGTGTCACGGCTCCTATCACCGACTGCCTGAGAGGCAAGCAGAAGTTCCGGTGGACACCAGAGGCGCAAGCAGCGTTCGAAAGCCTCAAGAGGGTATTCGCTTCAGACCAGCACCTGTTCCACGTGGTGCAGGATGCGCCCCTACGCCTGGAGACAGATGCTTCGGACAAGGCTCTGGGAGCGATTCTGTTGCAACTGGACGCCAACAGAGAGTGGAGACCCTGTGCCTTCTTCTCCAGGAAGCTGACCCAGCCAGAACGCAACTACACAGTGTTTGATAGGGAACTTCTCGCGATCCACGCTGCGTTCCAGCACTGGCGACACTTCCTGGTGGGCGCCAAGCACCCCATCCAGGTGTGCACAGACCACAAGAACCTGGAGTTCTGGAGAACTGCCAGGGTGCTCAACCAGCGGCAGATACGGTGGGCAGAGTTCTTCTCGAACTTCAACTTCTCCATCCACTACATCCCGGGGGAGCAGAATGTCAGGGCGGATGCCCTCTCCCGCAAGCCAGAGTACATGGAGGAGGAGTTGCCACCAGCACCCCGGCACATTTCCCCCCCATCAGCATGGTCCTGCGGAGCAGCAGTGGTGAGCGAGGCAGAACTCACAGCACTGACAGCAGCTGATGAATTTGCCACCCGCATCTTCAGAGAACTGAGAGGGGGGAGGGAGCAGGCCAAAGACTTTGAGGAAAGGAGGGGTTTGCTTTTTTACAGGGGAGCCCTGTACCTGCCAACCAAACAGCTGAGAGGTAAGGCCCTCAAGCAGATGCACGACAACCCAACGGCGGGTCATTTCGGAAGGGACAAAACCACTCACCCAGTCATGAGACACTTCTGGTGGCCAGGGGTGCGGGAGGATGTTCGGGATTATGTAAGGGGATGTGACACCTGCCAGCGAGCAAAGGTGGTCAGAGCACCACCAGCAGGGTTGCTGGAGCCATTAGCCACACCGCACAGGCCGTGGGAAGTAGTGTCCATGGACTTCATCACAGACCTGCCGTCGTCCAGGGGCAAGACCGCAGTGTTGGTGGTGGTGGACCTCATGTCCAAAATGTGCCATTTCATACCGTGTGCCAGGGCGGTCTCTGCAGAAGAGACGGCCAAACTGTTTGTTGACCACGTATTCAGACTGCATGGATTGCCTTTAAGAGTTATTTCGGATCGTGGCCGCCAATTTGTTTCCAGTTTCTGGCGGCGGCTAATGAACCTCCTGCAGGTGGAGGTCAGTTTGTCTACGGCTCGGCACCCGCAGACCAATGGACAGGCGGAGCGGGTCAACGCCATTCTGCAGCAGTACCTGAGATGTTACGTCAGCCAGAGGCAAACGGACTGGGTGGATCGCCTGCCACTGGCAGAATTTGCCTACAACAATGTGGTGCACGTCTCCACAGGGGTGTCGCCCTTTAAGGCCAACTACGGGCGCGACCTCAGATCTTTCCCGGAGAGGGAGGGGGAGGAGGAGGAAGAGGGCCCACAGGCAGAGGATTGGGCAGAGGACCTGGAGACGGTGCACCAGCAGCTCAGAGAACACTTGGAGAGGGCCAAGGAAGCGTACAAGAAGGGGGCAGATCGCCACAGGCGACCGGGAGAGGTCATCAGGGTGGGGGACAAGGTTTGGTTATCCTCGGAAGGTCTTCCCACCAGGGGGTGATGCAAAAAGTTAGCACCCAGGAGGCTGGGCCCCTTCACGGTCACGCAACAGGTCAACCCGGTAGCCTTCAGGCTAGCACTGCCGGAGGACATGAGAGTGCACCCAGTGTTTCATAGATCACTGCTGTCGCCGTACAGGGAAAGTACCAGGTTCAGGGACAGCGATCAGCCTCCAGAGGGAGGGGGGAGACGGGAGACGCCCGACAGCTCAATGAGGCAACTGAGATTTTAGACTCAAGGAGAGGGGTGAGAGGGCTGGAGTACCTGATAGCATGGGAGGACACTCCGCCGTCCCACAATGAGTGGATACCGGCCACGGAAGTACCTGAGGAATTTTTAGTGGAAGAGTTCCACGCCCTGTTCCCCCACAGGCCCAAGCCCTGGCACATGGAAAGGGAGGGAGAGGGGGAGGGGCAGGAGGAAGGGATAGCAGGCAGCAGCTCTCCATGGAGATGGGAAGCGGAATTTGAGGACACGGAAGAAGAGGTGTAGGTTTCACCGAGGTCGACGACGTCAGAGGCAGGAGAGGACTGGCAGAACATTTTTACTCCCACCAGCTCTGACGCCACTGACTTCTTGGGATTCCCGTCTTCTCAGGGGGAAGGAGAAAGATCGCAGGATTGGGGGGAAATTTTTACACCCACAGGCTCAGATGCCACAGACTTCTTGGGGTTTCACTCGTCCCCAGCAAGCAGAGAGCCACTAGGGAGGGGGGGAGAGGAGCCTGGGAGGGGGGTGGATGTGAGGGACAAGGGATACAGGGAAGTCCCTCCCATCTTAAGTTCCAGCCCATCCCCAAGCGCTGGAGAGAGTAAGGAGAGCTCTGCCTCCAGCGGAGAGTCAGGAAGTGGTGTCCGAGGCTCAGGCAAGGCTGTGGAGCCCAGGCCGCAGGTGGGACAGGAAGTTGGACGCACGGGGGGGAGGCCAATCCCCCCAACTCCCGAATTGCGACGCAAACGTAGGGGGAAGAGGTTGGGTCTGCCAAAGCTGTGGTGCTGGAAGAAAACGCGCCAATCGCCATTCGGGAGTTCTGACACCTCACCTTAAGGATGCATTTTTACTGCTCTGAACACTGTAAATAATCAGCACTTAATAAAAGCCTTAAAAGACCATGCTGGAGTCGTTACTCTAGAGTAGCCATACCAGGCCCTCTGACAATTACTAACCAGACAGCACATGTGAAGATGATAACATGTGGTGTTCCAACATAACAGGCAAAATCATTACCACCAACATGCTCCATTTCCATATTATTTCATTTTTATGGCATGTGTTAAATATGAAATCAGTTTTGCTCTTCATCATCCATCACCTTAGTCTGTGCTATAAACTCCTACTACTTCTACTGTTCCTGTGAGGCACCATGTTCAAATGAGCTTTTACATTCCCTGCAGTGATAATGTGAACGCAAAACTTTATGACTTTCCTTCCCCAGGCATTGCAAACTCTCCTTTTCTTTTAGGGGAGAAGGGGCATGGCAAATTTGCACACCTACCTCACCATATTGCAGATATGTAGCTAAGATGATACGGTAGGACCTACAGTTCATTAATGAGGCATTCTGGAAATTGTGGCAAAAAAAGAGGACCATTGAACACCATTGAATAAATATTTTGCAGATGAGTGCTAGAAGTTTTGTATTCAGGGGAAGGGACCAAAAACTTTGACAGTAGAATTGATGGGATAATTTACATATAGGAGATTTTGCTTCCCAATCCAATGGAAATAATTTAATTTAGTGATTTTTTAAAAAGTCAAGAGGGTCTCTCACACCTCCACAATTCCTTATGGGACATTTAATCAGCAAAAATGTCTGCTATTTTCATAAATGCTGCCAATTTTTTGCTTAATCAAATCCAGTTGCACTGATTATGAGTGTCAGCTAAGGAGCCATGCACAGGGAGGGTAAAGCTTTCTGGCACACATTTCAGCAACATGATAAGACAACAAGCTGTTGCTCACAAAACACTTTGAACAAATAATCACTTGGAAATGAACTAGGAAAAACATGATTAGAAAATGTTGATTAAATGAACTAACTTAATGAGAATATTGAGCATTTGTGTAATTGTACTACGGTAGGAGTTTTGGAATGAGTTCTAATTCTAATTTAACTGAAACTATCATTGCATCTCAGCCCAGTAAAGTCCCTCTTGGCAATCACCATCTGCATTTGTTCCATCTTTAAGGAGCTGATATATCTTTCGCAGAAGTCAACAGGACAGTTCTGCCATGGATTTTAACATCATTTGAGATGGTTGGTGCTTTTTGTTTAAGGAATCCATGAAACGCTCTGGCCTCCCCCTCTTCAGTGTACTGGCAAGATGGAGAGCGGATGACGGTTTACTTGACCAAGACAGACACTGGCTCAAGGCCAGAAGATAAGCGTCTCTTTCCTTTCATGTTAAGGAGGAAAACAGTTTAATTAAAAATGAGGACAAAGCTAGAACAACCTGGAACCAGAGCAAGCAAGATAATGGCAATTCATTCAGAGACTAATGGATACTTCAATTGTGTAATGATGATGAATATATTATATCTAAAATATACAAACTTTTGTTGAATTTGAAATGGAAGAGGAACAAGTTAAAGAATGCACAACTAAATGAGCAAAAACATGGTTATAATATATAGATGGATCAGTGAGAACACGTGGACTGAAGGTTATAAAATGATGTATCATTGGTATCTAACACCTGATAAATTATCTAGAATGTATAAAAGGGTTCCAAATGTTTGTTGAAAATGTCAAGAACAAGAAGGGACATTTTATCATGTGTTGCTGGTGTGTAAAAAATAAAGCTTGAAAAATGGATACAAATACATACAGAAGTTTTTAAAGATTAATGTTCAACCGAAACCAGAGCTTTTTCTACTGGGACTTATGGATATACAACTAGGAAAAGAATATGGAAGACTACTGCAATATATGATCACAGCGGCGAGACTGTTATGTGCACAAAGATGGAAGGACTTCTTATTACTTACTATGGTCTTATTAGCTGCTACTCTCTATTAGTTATCAATTCAGACCTCTGGTTTGGGCATTCAGTCCCTCTTCTGGAAACCTGCTGGCTGGAGAAGAACAGCTCAGCTTGTAGCAGCCAGAGCCATAGCTGGTACTGAGCTAGGAAGAGCTGAGGATTAGCATCCTCAACAGGTCTTTGCTCTTGAAGCCAGAAGCAATGGGGGAGAATTGGGGATCAAGTCAGGGTTTGTGGGGGCAGGCAAAACACTGCCTCCAGGACTTCAGGTGGAGTGAGGTCCACCATGAACCCCCAAGTCTTCTCTCTAGGGTCTTGATTAGATGAGGTCCTGAAGGGGGGGGGTGACACACACTTTTGTTCTAGTCCTGTCCACCATGTCTTCAGCCTCATTCACAGCTGGCATAATTTTCAGAAGAAATTCAATGTGGCTAACAATCCAGTATGACAGAAATAAATAAAAAAATGGGGGGGGGAGAATCTACCATTCAATCAAGTTGCAAAACAAACTATTAGCATAGTGGCCATAGCAAAATACAAAGCTGCCATCGGAATTACAGCATCAAAACTCCTTATCAAATGTAACCTGAAAGCACTTTCTCACCTTGCACCCAGCATTTCTTCACTGCCTCTTACCGGTCTTGGCAGTAAGACTGCATTTTCCACACTTCCACTCTGACAGATTGAGGATACCAGTAGGAGGGCTTTCCCTCCACTCTCAGTTGGCTTCATGACTCCATGGTAAAGCCAGAAACCAATGTGATGATGCCACATTGCCAATCAGATGTTTCACAGAGTCAAAACATAAGGAGGGCATGAGTGTTCTCACTATGGCACAGATGTCAGGGGAAGTAAAGGGTGTAATCGCTGCCTCCATTAGGACTTCTGGTAACGACATGGATGTGAATATTTCACCTGTATTCACAGAGTCCCATCCCAAAAAATGCCCAAGTGTGAATTTCTTTGCAACCTTCAAACAGGGTAATGGAGTTAGAGGAGTCATCTCAGCGCCATCCTGCTCTAGACCCTTTATATACCGTACAACCGTTTCTCTGTTGTCCCTTAATATCTCAATTCTCCCCCTCCAGTCTGTAACAAAATTCTTATAGCACTATCCAGGTTCCACATAACACATAAAAAAATAAGAACAGATTGTCAATAAAACTCGTTTCCCAGTCCTGAAAGTCCAGCTATATTCCATGAGGCTTTCTTTCCAGCAGAGTGCATGGCATAGAGTTTTGACTTAAAGCAGTCAAAACGGGGATAAATCTGGGGATTCTGTGGAGGACCCATTGTTAAAATCGTGTTTATGGAAGACAATCTTACTCGGCTATGAGTAATCACCAAAGAAGAAGAAGAAGAAGAAATCTGAGGATATTTTTTTCTGACACAATCAAGCAACATAGAACTTGGATTCCTAAAATAGGCTAGAATGAAAAAGGTGCTCCAAATTGTTTCGTACATATGCTGTGTGCCTGACTTGCAAAACCTCAAACCACACCACTAATCAGAATGCACCAAGCTGCCTCTTTATATTCAGATAAGAGGGAAAATACTTAGTCGGGAGGTGCAAGGATATCTAGTCCATTTGTATTTTGTAGACATCATGACCAGACAGGATAACGCATTTCATTTAAAAGCAGCCTGTAAATACAGCTTTTTAGGGTATGGTAGTAAATTTGGGCTGAAAAGGGAGCTTTGAGCATCCTGATAGTATCTGATCAACTGTCAAAAGATCCACCCTGTCTCGACAGAACTATGTGCTCACCTTTCTTTGATGGAACCTTAAAGAAAGCAAATCACTTGCTATTTTCATTTATCTTTGTAGTGCTGTTAGAGTAAACGATGGCACTTGCTAAAGGCACTGATAATCTCCCTAGTTACAGCTGACCTTGTGTAGCAAGCAAGTATTCTATAAATTCCCTGAATGATTATAAGGATGTGGCAGAAGACTCCCTGGGCTATTTAGCTTCTGCCAAGTTTGCAAACAACAGGTGCAGTGCCTTCTAAACACCTGTCTGCGATCCATCTTCTCTGCGCACAGACACTACTTGAAACATGAATAGCGCCTGCCTGCTGGTCTGATGTGAAGTATTAAAGGAACAGTACAAAATAACAATCTTCTATGACTTGTGTAATTTGTCCCTTTGCTAAAGGTTTAAGTGCAACTCCCCAGATCAAAAGATAGACATTCATTATTTGCAATAATACCAGTAGTACTGAGTATGCCATCACAGGACAGATTAAAATTTGAGCCAACAATTAATTGTAATCCATTAATCAGACTATAAAACCAATTAATATTTCCAGTGCCACAGTCCAAGACTGGAGTTTTGCACTTCCCAGCAGCTGCTTTGATGAACTGAAGGTGTTCACTGTGAGCTCAAACAACAAAAACAAAGGGTCATGAATTAGCAGGATGATGGGGAGGAGGGAGAGGATCCCAGTGAGGGGTGTAATCGGGCCTGGGACACATCAGGGAAAGCAGGGGATGGGGAATTAAGTACTCACAGGGTGATGGAAGATGGCAAGGGGACAAGGCACAGGAACCAGAGCAGCAGGACCCACCTCCAGAGCCAGAGGGGCTCTGAGGCATAGGGAGCAGTGGAAATGGAGCTCTAGGAGGCAGAGGCAGGCAAGGGCCCTCAGCCCAGCTCCTAGCTGTCCAGGTGGGGTTTGCTAGCTGTAGGAGCAGGTGTGTGTGATTCCTCAGCAGGAGAAGGCTTGGAACAGGTGAGAGTAGCATGCCTCATCAAGCCTAGATTTTGCAAAAGTCCATGCAAAGTACAAAAGGGAAGCAGAGATGAGGTGTTAGGTCTGCTCTACTGCCCATGTTGATGGACCTCTTTGGGTGTGACTCTGGACTGTATCCTGACTGCTGGACTTCAGACATGACCTCCTTGGAATGACCCTGGACTGTGTTTCCTGACCTTGGACTTTGGTTTTTGGACTTTGTTTGCACGGAGTGACCCCTAGTCTTTGACCTTTGGACTTGACATAGTGACTTGCCACCACGTAGGCCAGGGGTTCAGGACACAGAGATGTCCCGTGTAGATTTATCAGCAGTGTGAAAAATTCAGCTTTTCCACCTCTCATGACCACCATTTCAATCAGCTCACTCAACACTTGCACAATGCAATCCACTGGCTTTCCATTCACACAGTGGTGAACATTTATCTGTGGAAGTGCTTTTTAGGACCATGCTGTCAATAGGTCACTGGAATGCATTCACACAACACCATTTTTCTGGAGCAGTTGTGAAATCATTCATAAGGAGGCGATAGAGAATGTCGACAGCTGCTGCTGCCCAGAGTCATGTTGTTTAACTTGTATTTTCCAGTGGTTCCAAAACTGAAAATGAAATACACCCTACACACACTATATATGTATATTAAACTACAGTATTTTGTGTATTAACATAGACCAGGATCTGAAGAGCTATGTACATGGGCTTTGCACAAGTCCAACAGAATTATTCTTCTTTTCTTTGAGCAGTGAACACCTCCTGCTGCAAGTGTCATATTGCAAACTGCTTTTATAAATCATTCTGTCTCAAAGGAGATTTGCCATATGGCTGGGAGCTTTGGATACCAGTCCATTACTCAATTTGCACAGGTGTCAATCCCCAGCATCTCCAGTTAAGGATGAGATCACAGGTAAAAGACCTTAGAAGAGCCACTGCCAGTCCAAGTAGACAACACTGGACTAGATGGACCTATGGTGTGACAGGTCCTATGTTCCAATAAGTATACTGCAGTTAAATAAAAATAGCAATAATTTGTTATAAACTACTGTTTTTTAATGGATGGCCACTGTTGCTAAAGTAGTTGGTATTTTATTTTCTTCTGACTTCGCTGTATACAGTTAGAATCATAGAATCATAGAATTGGAAGAGACCACAAGGGCCATCCAGTCCAACCCCCTGCCAAGCAGGAAACACCATCAAAGCATTCTTGACAGATGGCTGTCAAGCCTCCGCTTAAAGACCTCCAAAGAAGGAGACTCCACCACATTCCTTGGTAGCAAATTCCACTGCCGAACAGCTCTTACTGTCAGGAAGTTCTTCCTAATGTTTAGGTGGAATTTTCTTTCTTGTAGTTTGAATCCGTTGCTCCGTGTCCGCTTCTCTGGAGCAGCAGAAAACAATCTTTCTCCCTCCTCTATATGACATCCTTTTACAGTTCCTACCCCTCAGTCATGCCTGCAACTCAGAATAATAATTTATGCATTTGGTGAACTGGTGTGTAGTGCATGAATTCTTATGTGTTGGTCTCTAAGGTGTCACAAGACTCTGATGTTTTTTCTGTATTGTTCTTTTATTTTGGAAGTCTCTACCCACCAGCCTCCTGCCCACCTGGAACTGAGCTGCAGTGTATTTTTCACTTCTCACTCTCTTGAACAGCTGAGGAAGAACAATACCTCTGGCTAAATACACATCAAACTCCTGTAATTATCATTACAAATTGGCTACTAAATGATTCAGAAATTCCAAAGTGGGGAAATGACCTTTTTGCATTCTGTTTGGCAGTAATAAATGGGATGCCTTGATTTTGGGAGAACTGTTACACCGTTTTACTTCAACTTCAAAAAAGCCTGACACCTGATTAAAATAGCCTGTATTATAGAACCACCTTGGTGTGGGCACAGTCTTCCAAGCATTGCTCAGTAAACCTTTTATTGGTGGACATCTTGGTTAATTGCTGTGCATCACACACCACCTTCTATGCTCACTCAGGGGAATCACCTTCCATCATCTTCTGAACCATGCCAGGATTCTTGGCAGGACAGAAGCAGAAGAAAAATGCAGTCTTGATGCTTATCATTAGATGCAATTAGCTTGCAATCATTAGCAAGAGATTTATGCATTCTGAGTGCACGACAACACATGGTAGACCGAACTACATATTTAGACATCCATTGGCTTTGCAAATGAATACATGTTACATAGTTTTTATTTTCTACTTTGGGGTGGTTTTACTTTGCAAGCTTTAGCCATCCGTGAGTTTAATGCAGCATCTAACCGCTGAGAAGGGTGATCTATTACAGACATAATTTCAATCAGTTGTCTCTCCTACTGCTAAATTAATGTTAGTGCTGTGATAAGGACTTTCAGCAGCAAATACCTCCTTGCAGAGGTGCCCTTCACATAAAATCTACTGAGCTGTGAGAAATGCTTTTCTCTATGATGTGCTCCCAAGTGCCTGGGGGATGTCAGGGAATAATGCACCCATAGTGATGGGGGCAATAGTGTCAATCTTTCTTACAGAACTGGCAATGGTTTTGTGGGAAAGACACCCATGATCAGCCCCATCCCTTCACATGTCTTCCCCAGCTCATTACAGAAAACTGCTTTCTCACTACACAGGTGGGGGTGGAGGAAGAGATTCATTTCAAGGTCACCTGAGGCAAAAAAACACTTGAAGTTTCTATGTAAGACATCTTGTTTTCCCTCTTCTGTCAATACCTTTTCCTTTAGAATTAATTTCTGACCTTGGATGGTGGGCTGGTAGCGAAGCTATCATTCTTTTCTGAACAATAAACTCCAACTGGTGTGAATTGCCAAACACTGTGCATGTCGAAAGAGATCTATCAATCCTCACCAGCTGGAGCCCTATCCTTTCTGCTGTGTCCTAATTTTACAATAAAGGCAGCAAAATTACCACAGCACTATTATAGCTGAATGGCAATTGGCACGTATCTTTTCAAAGCATTTGACAAACTCATGCATCCATTCGCGTGGTTTCACTTCCTGTTAACCATGCGCCACAGCAGACTCCCAGAGAACAGCAGAACAGTTGATTTATTAAACAGACAATAAACAGGTCAAAACCTCACAAGCAAAAGCAGGCCTTCTCAGAGCTTCATCACAAAAATTCCAGAACTTCTCCCATGCTTACAATGGCGTGGCAACATCAAACCTAACAGACTTAACTACACTATCGAGAAAATAAATAGACCATTACGCTCAGCAACCTCACACATTGGGGGTCGCGTTGTGAAGCATCCCAGCATCAAAATATATAAGAAAGAATTCTTCAGGCCCGACGGTGTGAATTGGTAATGATAATTGGCTGAGCAACATTAGGCATGGCCTTTTAGAATGGTTGGTGGGTGGCAAAGCGTTTCAGCGACAATAGGCATGGGCTTTTGGAATGGTCGGCAGAAGGCGAAGCGCCTTTTCAGTTGTAGGTAGTCTTGGTGGCGAGACCGCAATTTTATAGCCTCGGGTGGTGGTTTCAGGCCTTGGGCAGAATCCTTTAGGCTATCTTCCTGAAGGGAGGGGCATGAGGCGGTGACCTCACCCCCTGTGCGGCAACAAGATCAGGGTCCCCCGTTAAAGGGGCATTGGGGGAGGGCAATGACCATACACCGAGTGGTTGTCATTGCTCTCCCCCTCCAGTGGCGGCGAACGGGGGGGGGCTCTCTCTGCTTGGACATATGTTCTCCAGAGCCAGCCCTTACCCCCCATACATTCTGGATAACCCCGAAGCCTTCCAGAACCCCGGGCTGGGGACTGGGAAGGAGAACGCCCAATGCCTGAGCTAAAGTCTCCCTTACATCTGAATCTTAATAAAGTTGTGGCCAATTTTAATCCCATAGCACGTTGTCTTGAGTTGTTATTCCACTCGGGGGTCGCTGGGGTTTGGGGGACTCCACCTGTCCACGCAATAAACTGGTCAAAACATCACAAGCAAAAGCAGGTCTTCTCAGAGCTTCGTCACAAAAATTCCAGATTTGAGATCATGAGTGGTACCCTATACCTGCTGCTCCAGCATGGAGAACAAATCAGGATGTTTGGTTCATATGCCGTGTATCCAAATGAACTTGTGATACATACAAAGCAACTAACAAAGACACTTCTTACTACAACAGAAACTTTTTGCAGTATTAGCAGGACAAGAACTATGGGTGAAAGAAAGTGCACAGTGAAAACTTATTGCCATCCTATTTCAAGTTTTAAAAGAGCTGGAGCAACTTTGAATTGTGCCTTGATCTTGCTAAGAAGAAGATGAAATTATTTGTGAGGTGCAATGGTTTTGCATTTGTACAGTTGAGAGGGTAAGTAATAGTTTTCTGTTCAAAGAAAATGTCTAGAGTGCTGTTACTATCAGATGCAGTCAGAAAAGTGAATAAGCATAATCAAGGCGATAGCACGGAAAAGGACTCTGGAGATGTGGGCCCATGTCTGAGGTTACATACAAACAAGGTTAAACACAAACAAGGTTTAAACAAACTTCTGGCCAGACTTCAGTATCAAAGCCAATGCCCTGGTGGCAATTAGATGAACAGGAAACTGAAACAATCTGAGGTAAAGGTAGAAAGTTTCAGAGATTGGCTATAAAAACTGATCTAGTGCATGAAACTATGGAGCATCCTTGTTAAAATCAACCATAAAACTGGATACTGTTTTCTTACGCTGCAGAGTGGTCATAACTCTTTCTCGCATAGCCACCGAAAGTGCTTCCTGCATACAAGTTGGGATGTATGCAAAGTAAATCAAAGGATTTACTTTGAACTCAGATTTAAGTAGCAATTAACACTATATATCTCAAAGTTAAGTTTCAAAAACTGTTTTGCAATACTACATCCATGAGAAGCAGGATTCCCTTTTTTAAAAAAAGTATGAGAGGCAATGGACACTTGGGGAGTCATTCTTGGAAATGTTTTGTTATGACTTTCTACTACAAACCGTTTAAAAGAGCTGTGTTGGGTCCTTCTGAAGCACATTGTTTTGTCCTTGATAATAGATTCAAGTGCATTAATTCTGAACCTTTCACAAATGGCGATGTCGTTGTTATATGAGCCTTAGGAGCACACTCGACTCCACGCACCATTTCATAGTTAGATTTCGTGGAATTAAACCTTGGCATTTAACAAAGTGACTCCTGAGCCATTAATATGAGTCCCATGTGCTCTATCACACTTTAAAAGCAGATACAGCGGCTGTTGTTGCTTGATGCTAGAATTATAGCCTCTCTGCTCTAATGCATTCCACTACCTGAGATAATAACTACTACAGCCAGGGAGGAAGCTGTAAATTGTCTGGCGTCGGCCCTTATCTTCTCTCCAACAGAAAAGTCTCAGAGATTTGCTACCAAGCACTAAGAGCTGGAAGAGTGAAGACGGAAAGAAATGCTTACAAATGTGCTGTAAAAAGAGAAACAAATACAAATAAATGTAGCCTGTGCTTAAAAGATCAGATTCATCAGTAAATTGATCCTTTTCCTGATGAACCACAGACCACGGTGGTCCTGAATATGATCTGTTTATGGCCAATAGGCCTCTGCCTGCAGAACTGCCATTTTGCAGCCATTGGACTCAGTTGCTGAAGAGTCCGTCCCATTTTTCTCACTGTCCTTGTGACTGTTGATTCTGGTGACAGATCACTTTTCAAAGTTGAAGATGATTTTAAAGATGATCATCTATGTCACAAAAACAGCTAGTAGGATGAGCACTGATGTCAGCGGAAAATAAAGCTGGGAGAAGTTTCATTGACAGTGATTTGACGGAGCTTTGCTTCCAATAAGGCTCAAAAAAGCTCAATAAACTAACAACATGGCGGTAACATATGGAGGTAACAGCTTGTTTCTTTTTGTTTATGTCTTGTATGCTTGTATTTACACTATTGTGTTACTGTAATGTATTATGTAATATTCTCAACTTCAGCTGCACTAAAAATGGACCACAAGGAATGTATTACGATGCATTTATCTATACTTTCCCCATGACTTCATTTGTATAATGAAGTGAAATTTTATGCCTGAGTTTCTTTCATGTTTTTAAGTAGCCCCAAATTACTCTCTTGCTCAGCACCTCCCCACAAACCCTGCTGCCACAACTGATATTAGCAGAAGTCCTCTGAATAATTTTTTTCCTGTCTAATGCTATACACGTAGAGTTGCCACCCATGTAGTGCTATGTCAAAGTCACGTAATGGTATACTTGCTCCACTGGTGACATGTTTTGTGCCAGTGGAACATCGTTGCCCAACAGAATGCATAAGCAGGTTGATGGTAACTTTGTGCAATGAGTTTCCACTAGCCCAACTGTTGCATTGGATGCCTCTGTTGCCCAAGATTAAAACTCACCCATTCACTAGTGCAAGAGCTTGTCCTAGCAGACAGAGAAGGTTGGATACAGCCCTCAATATGTGAATGCAATGTTTCAGTCAGGTGCACATTCACCATTTCGTAGTTTATTTTTATTTTATCACAGACCACTTTTCTCTGGCCCTTTTAAGGGTCACTGCAGATAGAAGTATATTGAAATCTTCTGGAAGTTGAAAGACAGCAAAGAGATTTTGATTAGCTGCTAAAGAAAATGCCATAGAGAGAAACTAGTTGTAAATGGCATCATTACTTCTTAATGCATTCATGTTGGACAGCGCTCTGTTTTCTAGTGCTTACAAATTACTGTATTATTCCTCTTTCTGGGTACTGATGTCAAGGCAACTAATGTGTATTTTAATGGCTCTTCCTTAAAATCTCTCTCTCTCTTTAATCGCCTCCTTTCTTGTTTCAAGGACTGCATCATTCTTCATGAACTCTTATACATAAATGGCAGCAGTTGTGAGATTTACACACACAGAATCCTTCAGTGAATGTCATTAGGCCCCACTGATTTTCATTCTTTCACATTCTTCGAGATATCTAAACTTGTTTCATGGTTATTAATCCTTCTTGCACCAGCTTCAAATTTTACAGGATGATAGTGTGGATCTTGCATTTAACACCACAGCAAAAATGGACAAATGGAATTATTCAGCTCATTGCCATATCCATCCCTCTGTATACACATGGGAATTCCCTTACCTGTGGCCTGTTTCTCGGCCATCCCAATCCCACCAGGTTCACACACCTTGACACACATCAACAGAGGCTGCTAATTCAAAATATTTCTTCATAAAGGTAAAGGGACCCCTGACCATTAGGTCCAGTCGCAGACGACTCTGAGGTTGCGGCGTTCATCTCGCTTTATTGGCCGAGGGAGCCGGTGTACAGCTTCCGGGTCATGTGGCCAGCATTATTATTTTTTAAAAAATTTATTTTTATTAAAGGTTTTCTCAGTTTACAAAGACATGGGCAGTGTCTCTCATAGCTTTTTTACAGATCAGTTTCAATTGTTGAGACATTGGGGAGGAAAAGGGGGAGAGCGGTAGATAAGGGGAGGGGGTGGGGGTAGTGTGACAATGTTTCTAGTTTACTTAAAGTATGTTGGGGGGGTTGTCAGCATCGGTTGTGCAGGTTCTTTGTTGTGTATTTGTTTTCCTTTGATGGTGAGAGTTGTTGGGGTTGGCCTAGGATATAGTTTTCTTTTGTGGTTGGCTGTGGTGGTCTGTTTTATGTGAGTAGGGTGGGCGGGTCAGGTTAGCCATATTGATTTGTATGCTGTTGGTGGATTTCTGTCGTTGTCTTGTTGCGCTGTGTATGTGATAAAGGGGAACCATACTGGGGTGAAGCCGTCTTCTTCTATTTGACCCCGTGTCAATTTCAACTTATTGGTTAATTTTTCTAATAGGGCTATTTCCCATACCGTCTGGTACCATTGGTCCATGTTTACTCCTGCCAGGTCTTTCCAGTGTCTGGTTATGGTGTTTCTGGTAGCTGAGAGTAAGTGGGTTATGAGTTCTTTGTGATGTAGGTGGGCATTATTGTCCTGGAAGATGTTTAGCAAGGCCAGTTCTGGGGTAAGTTCTAATGTTTGTTGGGTTATTTTACCTACTTCCCTTACGGTTGTTCTCCAGAATTGTTGGGCTTTGGGGCATTCCCACCACATGTGGAAATATGTGCCTGTTGATGTGCATCCTCTCCAGCATTTTGATGAGGTTCCTGGGATGTGGCCAGCATTATTAAGCCGCTTCTGGCGAACCAGAGCAGCACACAGAAACGCCATTTACCACCAGAGTAGTACCTATTTATTTACTTGCACTTCATGCTTTCGAACAGCTAGGTTGGCAGGAGCAGGGACCAAGCTCATCCCGTCATGGAGATTCGAACTGCCCACCTTCTGATCGGCAAGCCCTAGGCTCTGTGGTTTAACCCACAGCACCACCTGCATCTTTCTTACACATTTCTTCCTATTTGTACCTAAAGCCAGCATTTATTTTTATATCACTTTTCTAGGTAAAAAGCATTCTCACAATGGTTTACAGGCAAAAGTAATCATATACCTTGTGTGTGTGTGTGCGCGCACACAGTGCTTTTTTTTTCTGGGGGGATGCAGAGAGACGCATACCCCTAAACATTTTGTGAATCTTTATACTTTTGTCCATTTACTGTATTTATTTCTCCTGATTTGAACTATAAAATGGTGATTTTCTTGAGTCAAAATGAGAGTACCCCTAAACATTTTTCGGAAAAAAGCAGTGTGTGTGTCTGTAAGTAATGCACCAGCTAGGGCCATCGGTAGAAAACATTCCATTTCATTACAAACCAAAGATATCAGTGACAGTTTAAAAACAACTGTTCATAACATTTAGACCAGCACCATTATTCACTTAAAAGCAAATTGAAACATACAGGTCCTTAAGGCCCAGAGAGGGAGCCAGGCACCTGTCCCACAGAAAAGGCCCTGTCTCTTATGTCCACCAATCTGATGAACGTCAGTGGCAAGCCCTTGAGAAGACCTTTCCTGGCCAATCTTAGAGCCTGGACAGGTCCTTCAAATAACACAGCCCCAAGTCATTTAGAACTTCAAAGGAAATCACCATTTAATTGGGAACTGGAAAAGCACTGGCAACCAGTACAGCTGGTTACAGAATCACTCTTATACTTTCTAAATATGAATCTCCCAGTTGTGCTCTTCCATCCAGCATGCATCATTTAGCAGCTCTTTAGCCACACACATTTTACTTACCTGCATTTAAAGTGACCAAACCCTTATTTTGCCTTAAGAGAGTTTTTGACACAGCTAATTCAGCTGCCGTTATCATTTATCTTAAAACTGAAATTATAAAAGTACAAAGCCCTCATCAATCCCCTGACAGTTTAGAAAGCTAATTTATTATAGAGTCTTTCATGGGTTGTTGTTGTTTTAAATATAATAATAATTGAATACTGGGGTGGGGTGGTGGGTGTTCAAGCAGAAAGCCTTGGATCCTTGTCTATGATAGGCACACTACAAAGAAAGAAATCTGGCTGTTGCTCAAAAACATGGCAGAAGAGGGGGAGTGAGAGGAATTGATGTGTTCAGAGACAGGGAGGAAACTTTGGAGATGCATAGGAAGATGGGTACACTGCTAAGCAAAAGCACTCGATTAAAAAACGATGGCAGCTGGTAAACACAAACCAGAGAAATGCAGGGAGGGAAATTGAAAGCAGGCAGGAAGCTTCAGAAAGGCATGGTGAGCGAGAAGACAAAAAGCAATAACATTTTAAATAAGAGACATCCAAGGGAAAAGCAATAAGCAATCAAATTTCAAACAGTAGTCTGCAGGGGGAAAGGCAATTCTGAGAATTTAAAGTCATAACAGCAGCTGAAATCGGGGCAGAGGCCACAGCGATGTGGGAACAAATTGATGCATTGCACTCAAGTGTATGGGCAAGGCGGTGGACCACCTCCAGGCATCATAGATTTTAATTGTTTAGGAAGTATTTGGTGAAGTGGGTATATGCACAGTGACAACTGATAAAAGATTTTTATGATGTTGATTTCAAGGCTATGTACTTAGATACTGATGTGGTCCAAGGTTCTAAATCGGTATAGGAAATGTGCTTATATTGTTCCTAATATGGAAAGGTCTTTTGAAGCCACATCAGCGGAGGTTAGATTCCTTGGCTGTGCTCACTGTAGTGTCTAACTTTAAGCAAATGATTAGGGAAAGGAATATTCCTATATAGGAAGTATCCATCCACCAGGCACTATCATCCCTTGGGCCACCCAGAGTGGCTGGGGCAACCCAGTCAGATGGATGGCATATAAATTTATCATCATCATCATCTAAACAGCATATAGCTCTTCATATCCATCTGCAGGTGATTGTCTTCATGCGCCACTGAAATCTTCATAGGCAATTAAGAATGTGGATGTTCCATCAGTATCAGTTTCAAGTCAACCAATATTAACATGCTCTGCCTTTGGTCAGCTCTGCCCACTAGGAAACTGTTTCCTAGGTCTGAGCACCTTTCAGAAACTGGATTTCATGCCTCATGAAATCACCTGGGTACCAGCTCTTTTCATCATTTCAATGCCAAAGATTGACTTGTCCGCCCAAACATCCACAGTGTTGCAGCGTATTTATTGACATAGGCTGAGCAGCCCATTCTGTGGTTTTAGCTGCTCTAATAGTTTATATTGCATTGTATAGTTTATGGTGGTTTTTATGTGATTTGCATTAATCTGTACCCTGCCCTGGGAACTGCTGTGATGAAGGGCATGTTATAAATGTTCTCAAATAAAAAATAAAGAAGTTAAGTTCAGAGAGAGTTTCTGTTCATACTGCTATTTGAGGGTTGGGACTACACTATCAGGGCTTACTCTCAGGCAAGTGGGGTTAGGACTGCTGGCTAAATTTACTTCAGATTGCTTCAATCCCAAACACATCTGCTTGGGGTAAAGTCCCATTGGACACAAGTAAGGACTTCTCAAGAGACTTGCATAGGAATTCACTGCAAATGTTGAGCATAATTTCTTCCAGGCAGCCATATCCAACCAAGCTAAAATTCAGATGTAGGAGATTTTAGGAAACCTCGGTGAATATTTTATGAACCTCCCAACCCACTTCCTACCTGTGAGCCCTTCAGGTGGCCTGTCAAATTCTGACTGTTTGCTTTCTCTGTTTCCCAAAGCCTGGTCCCACCAGCCTCTTATCTGGGGACAGGGAAATTGAAAACCTTGTTGATCCAAATCCAAAATCAGAAAGCGTGAAGCCACGAGGAAGGATCAGTGGTTGTTCTCTTCTACCTTCTGGCATTTAAATTTCTGCTGGCAGGAAATTGAAATGTCAGGGAGTTCAGCAGAATGCAGTTTTGTTCTATTTCAGCTTGGCTAATGAGTACTTTCTAAATAGTGGTGTTCTCTGAGTGCTTATAGTACCCCTCTGAGTTAAGAAGATTGCACTTCTGTACGCGGTCAGGATGACTTCAGTGAGATTCAGTTACTCCAGCCTACGGGGTGCTCAAGGTGAAACCATTCCCCAACATTGGCCAGTATGCCAGAATATTCTGGTCCATTTCAAGTTTTATAGGGTGTAAATGGGAATGAAGTAGCACTGTTGTGAGGAGGATTGCATTTTGAAAGGAAACAGGAGGAGATAAGGATAAGATAAGATATGATTGATTATCTGTGGTCAGTTTCTTCAGGGTGAATTGATAGCAACCGAAATAATTTCATGTGGGTGATGGAAGTGGACAAACTATTTCTCCCAAAAAGTAGTAAAATGAATTTAAAGTTATTCAAATGAGACTCCTTCCTTATAGCACATTACAAAGAAAAACAGATCAGAGAATCAGCATTCCCAATAGTTATTATGCATATTGCACCATTATTCTGAAAGTACCAATGTATATTGATCAGTCTGTCAGTCAATAAGTCACTGCTGTAACAGTGACTGTTGTTTTCTATGATAGCTATTTCAACTTGGAAGACACTTTTATTTTCTTACTGTAATTGAAAATAATAGACAATGCACAACAGGGTAACACTAGGTCATCATCCTTAGTATATTACTACTACTACTACTACTACTACTACTAAGGACCCCAGGATGGTTAAGTCCAGTCAAAGGTGACGATGGGGTGCAGCGCTTATTTTGCTTCAGGCCGTGGGAGCCAGTGTTTGTCCATAGACAGCTTTCCAGGTCATGTGGCCAGCATGACTAAACCACTTCTGGTGCAATGGGACACCATGACGGAAGCCAGAGTGCACGGAAATGCCGTTTACCTTCCTGCCACAGCAGTACCTATTTAACTACTTCAGGCATCCCCAAACTGCGGCCCTCCAGATGTTTTGGCCTACAACTCCCATGATCCCTAGCTAACAGGACCAGTGGTCAGGGAAGATGGGAACTGTAGTCCAAAACATCTGGAGGGCCGAAGTTTGGGGATGCCTGATCTACTTGCACTGGTGTGCTTTGAAATGCTAGGTTGGCAGAAGATGGGACAGAGCAACAGGAGCTCACCTGTCACGGGGATTCGAACCACCAACCTTCTGATTGGCAAGCCTAAGAGGCTCAGTGGTTTAGACCACAGCACCACCTGTTTCTCACACTGCTGCTGCTGCTGCTACTACCGGTACTACCATACAAAATGCTTTTATTAGCTGCTTACATTACTTGTACTGGGCTTATGTGTCTCCCCACTCCTTTTGATGTATGAGAAAACTCAAGTACTAGTCTTGCAAAATATATTTCTTAACCCAGAAGATTTCCATATCTTTGCCACTCTTGAAGTCAGTAATGTGGCATTATAATGGATCAATATTCCCTTACACCAACCAGAATGACTGAGAAACTGCAAGAGTTGTCTATTCCACATGTGCTAATGAACTAAAAGATAAGTAGCACTCTAGGAAGAACATGGGCATGTTCTTGTCTGTTGTGACCTGAGACATTCAAATGTCCAAGAGTGGGTAATGATCTTTTTCTGTTTGAGTTGATTTTCCTCAGGGGTAATATGTCAGATGCTGGCCGTGGGTGGTGCTGGAGCTGAAAGTAGCTGGGCGGCCCTTTTCTCTTTCTGCTACTTCCTTTCCCTCAGTTTTCTCTTCCTTGCTCCCCCCACCCCCATGCAACAATTCAAAAGCCACAGGAAATTGAGCCAAAAACTACTTGCAGTACTTAGGCTGGAGGTTGCCAGTCCCTCACCCAGTCTCTGGTTTTAGTTGCAGGTCATTTCTCAATGGAGGCTGCCACACACACCACAAACAAAAAACCCTTTACACTCAGAAAATGCTGGAATCCAGGTCTAGCAACACTACCTGAGGAAGTGACTCAATAACACTACTCTGGCTGTGCAGACTGAGCTCGGCATGGATTGGCTTTTAGCATGCCACTGCACTGATGAGGTCCAATTGTAGGAGACTGAAATAAAGCAAAATCATGTGGCTTTTAACACTTCATAACAATGAAAACTTTTTCAGGCCTTTGCAATAGCATGCTAAAAACCAATCCATGCTGAGCTCAGCATGTCCCAGGAGCAGCCACTAATGATGTCCGATCTCCACCCCCTGCTTGGTTTTTAATTGGCTGGAAAGGTCAACATGATAATACTGTGTGCTCCTTGTGAATTGTACTTTGGTTGCTGAAGGAAGACTGAATTTTTGACACCACTTTTTGACTGAATGCCTCTTGTGAGGTCAGGAAACTGAAGAAGATACTTGCATGCTGCCACTTGTGGCTAACTTTCCAGTGGATAAGCACAGAATAGTAGACAAGACCAGAGACTGGAGGCTGGCTGGGGTTGGTCTCTCGGGTATTCCCATTGTATTGCTGTTTTCCATTGTGATGTGCCACATTGTTTATAGGTAGGTAAAAGAGATTCTCTTCTGTGTGGTCAGCTAACTGACTCATAGACTCAATCTACAGCATGCATAAAAGCGGTTATTGAGATATCAGTTTCCCCACTGTCTTTTTCATCAGGAATTTTGTTTCATTGTTGTCTCTCTAAACCAAACAAGGTAATAATAATTGCAATTATTGTTTATCTTGCACATATATAACTCAAGGTGGTGTACAAAATAGCTGGAGAGCATTGGAGGTTAAGCAGCATAAAAAGTTAGCTCTACCATTAGGCAAAGTGAGGTAACTGCTTCAGGTGGTAGATGTTTAGGAGGGCAGCAGTTATTCCTCCTGAGCAGACATGCACACCAACTATTGCCCTGTTTTTGTCACACAGTCTGTCTGAGGGACTTGGTCCAGCTCACTGCCTCAGGTGCAGTTAAGGATGCTATCCTCTCACCAGTGTTTAGTCCATTTAGCTTCCATATACCATTTCAGGCAGCAACATGATGCCCTTCAGATGTTGTGGACTACAACTCCCATCTTCCCTGACTGGCCATGGAGGCCGGAGCTGATGGGAGCCATAGTCCACAACATCTGGAGAACACTATGTTGGCTAGCCCTGTTTTAGTTGTCCCTCATTTATACAAGGGGCAATGCATGTATCGGGGCTCATCCCTCTGTCATTAAAGACCGTGGCAATGTTCAGTGCATTGTGTGTGGCAATATAGTGTGTTTTTAGATGTGGAGGAGGGACAAGGGAGATAGTTTTTTCAATCTCCTGTCCATATTTGTGGGCAATAGCTGCCAGACTTTGAAACTTCCCAAGCCCGCTGCCATAACAGCTAAAGTCAAATTGAGACCATACAACAACACCACAGAGTAAGAACCAAATATTTTAGAAGGCTAGTAGTGGGCAAGGGAGTTGCAGCTGAAAAAACTTATCACAATCTGGGTTTTTTTGCTTTTGTATTCAGGTCATTTATCTTGGTTCAAATATATATTAGTTTGGCCTAATATGTGCCATGCAATTAAGCTGAATGTGAACATAAGAGATACCCCATTGTTCTTTATTATTAAAATACCTACTGCCGAGCCTGAGAATCTCACTTGATGGTTAGGCAACTCTTCTTTGGCAAGGAAAAGTTGTGTTTCATAACATGGCTCTTAACACAAGATATTTTATTGAATACGCCCCAGGAAAATAAACTAAAAAGGCATTATCGTTCTTAGAAAAGCCCTGATGAAGCCAAGAAAAGTACCTCACACCCCACACAAAAAACCCCACACTCCTAGGCCTCTTCCCCCACATAATCAATCAGACGTAAACCTCATTCCTGGTATAGTACCAGATACAGATCAAAAGGATTGTTTTACTTTTGGGAAGCAAAATAACTTTGACCAAAGGGGATTAATTTAGGATATCTACTGTTTATTGAAATCAGTCTGCATCAAGATAGCTACAGAACTAAATCACATATTCTTATTAGCCCCCCGGCATTGGATGTTAAGATTTAATCATACTAACCTCTAGGGGGGGAGAGGCAGAAGCATTTTGTTTTATTGAGTAGCTTAAAGGCTAACTTTTAGTGCCACTGGGTTAATTATTTCAGTGAAATATCTTCTTTGCTCTCCCCTCTTGTTAGCACAGAATGCTTCTTGGCCTTAGAAGAATTGCCTTGGGAAATCATTCATCGGATCGCTCTGATTTTGGAATGGAATGAAGTACCCTTCAGAGGAAGAGGCCTTGTCAGGAAGAAGACAGTCACACACCAAGTAGGACTATGAATTGCCACCACACTCCATGAGTTAGAACGGCAATGGGTTACAAAAGAATGGAGCCCCAAGTGATGGTGCCCAATTTTGTGATGGGTCTACATCAGTTAACTATTATCCAAATCTAGGGTTGGGAGTTGAACTACAACTCCCATCCTCCCTAATCATTGGATGTGTTGGCTGAGGGGGAAAGGAGTCCAGCAACTTCTGGAGGGCCTCAGTTTCTTTGCCCCGTCCTGATCCTCGACTATGTGCTTTGGAAAATACTCCACTTTCCAAGATGGAAAACTAGCAACACATCACTATATTCTCAATATTGATCAAATTATTTTGGTTTCCCCAAACCATTCAGATTGCACTGCATTATTGCTCAGCTCAGTTCATTTTATCGTTTTCAGCAACTAGCCATCACAAAACACATACACACACACATAAAGATTTAAAATGTCACAGTCATGTAGTCAAGTCGACTATTGAACATCTGTGACATGGTCAAATATGTTCTGTTTAGTAAGGCCCACTTGTGGCTTAGTTAACCCCAAAATGCAACAACTCTTCTCAATTTTCTATCTTTAAAACAATAAAATCTATCTTTTGAGTGACAGACCAGTTATTGAAGTTATCCAAATGTACAGGAGGTATTTTTCCTCCACATGCAGCACACATACTTTTTCATCACATGCTACGTACACCCACAAGAAGAGAAACATAGGCTTTAAGGGGTCTTAGACAGCAAACCCTCAAACCCAGTGGTAGGGAACCATTCCCCCCCCCGTGGGCTGCATGGCCTCAAGGAAAGTTGTCAAGATATACCATGGCCACTGTTGGTGAATGGGGTCAAAGCATATATACAATCTCTTGCTCACACAGACTATTCAGTCAAAAACAGGGAACCACACAGTCCACTGACTTTGTTTCCATCTCTTCTGTGTTTGGAGCCTGCTTGCTCATTCTGCTCAGTGGGGTCCTGGACATCTGCCCCAAGTCCTGCCCTGAGAGCTTCACTGGCCTTAATCTATGGAGATGGTTTGCATCTAGGGCTATGCAGTCAGTTCCTGGCTGTGCTGTCTAGGGCTGTGCTGGCAATTCCATGCATAGCAGACATGGCAGAGTCTCAAAAAGTCCCTCCTTTGTTAACCATATCAACAGAATTGGGATATGGATGCTGTCTTGGGGGAGACTAGCTCATGGCAGACACATGGATTAGTTGGAGTGCTAGGTATGTCACACACCAGACTCAGATAAAGAGCCGGTGTGGTGTAGTGGTCAGACTAGGGTTGAACTAGAACCTGAGAGACCAGGGTTCAAATCCCCACTTCACCATGAAGTTCACTGGGCGACCTTGGGACAGTCACTCACTCTCAACCTAACCTACCCTGTGGTGTGGTTGAGAGGATAAAATGGGGAGAAGAATTGTGCGTATCACCTTGAGGTCCTTAGAAGAAAGATGGGATATAAATGTTAATAATGATATGGTTTTGTTCATGACATATAGCTTGTCCATTTCTGCAAACCATTTGCATTAAATAAAATGGAGCTGGTAACTATACTTTTCCACATTAATATTCAATATCATTATTGTTGATTTTGTAGTGAAAAGCCTAGTTAAATTTAACAGCCTTCAAACTGCTGATGAAATTAGACTGTGTGAATACAGCAATGTTTTAAGGGCAAACCAAAACTGTTTATCATTCACTTTATTTCTGTGGCTTTTCTCACACCACATCTAGATAAAGAAACACCCCTAGGAATTTTTGCTCAAGGGTCGGTCACATGTGAGGCTTACTCATGAGTAAGTAATGTTCAGGAATGCAGCCAGTTATTTGGAATGTGGTAAAAAAGGATCACATCTGTTCTTTCATTTTTCTGGCACATGTAATTCCCAGTTCATGTGATCTGATACAACTCAGGAGGAATGGGGTTGATAATGTTTAAAATATTGAGGCGCACAGTAAAAATGCAAGAAGCTCAGCACTCAGAACCTGTCTTTCCCCTCTCTCTTTCAACATTTAAGTTGTTGTGTGACTCTTGCCCCCTCCCTCCACAGCAGGGGCATAGCAGTTGCATATTTGCTCAATATCTTAAAGGGTTCTCTTGGACATATTTGTGATTTTAAGAGCATTTGTTGTGGTTACTTTTGCAAACCTCATAAGGAACAGAGATTAGACCACTGGAAAATGCACAATTTTGTTAATCCATTTCTGAAATGTAGTATGCCCTGCCCAAGACAATTAATAGAGTTGCTTTTGGGAATGGGGAGCACAGCACAGAGGCAAAAACATTATTATGATCACCTCAGGCACCTCTAATTTTGACCTAGTTACATTTATTCAGGCGAATGAATAGGGAACCCCAACAAAGCCCTGTGTACATAACTCCACCACTGGTTCTTTGTTAAGGGCACTGAGAATTATAGCTCTTTGAAGGCTAAAATGCAGTTCCCAGGAGTCTCTGGGAAAGTAGTACGAATGTGTTAAATGTATGGTGAGGATGTGACCACAAAGTGTTTCTTGCTTGCCATCAAGCCCTGCGGTTACATGGGAGTACTAGCTTTATGGCAAATTTGTGGTTAAAGCAGTAGTGACTAGTCAAGCAGATTAACCAATTAAAAATTGCTGCTCATTTTAAATAGATCTTGGCCATGACTTGGCCCTATTTTCAGCACAAGGAGCTCATAGGATCAGGCTGCAAATGAGTTTGGTCCGATTGATTTAACTCTGTTTAGTTTTGTCAATAGCTAATCTTGTCAAGCATGTCCTTTTGTGGACTACAGCTTAATGCTGATATCCTGAGACCATTTACAAGCTCGTAAATTTCAATAGTTTTAAGTAAAAAAAAAAAAAAAGCTGAGCCAGCCTGATCCCATCCGTAAATACTTGAGTGAGCCCCACTGATTTCTGTGGATCTTACTATCATATAAATGTCCTAATAATGCAATGTAGGATTACAGCCTTCAACCATCTGTTGGTTAGGTAAAGGTAAAGGGACCCCTGACCATTAGGTCCAGTTGCAGACGACTCTGGGGTTGCAGCGCTCATCTCGCTTTACTGGTCATGTGGGTCATGTGGCCAGCATGACTAAGCCGCTTCTGGCGAACCAGAGCAGTGCACAAAAACACCGTTTACCTTTCCGCTGGAGTGGTACCTATTTATCTACTTGCACTTTGATGTGCTTTTGAACAGCTAGGTTGACAGGAGCAGGGACCATGCAACGGGAGCTCACTCCGTCGTGGGGATTCGAACCGCCGACCTTCTGATTGGCAAGCTGTTAGTTACTACGTTGTAAATCTCTTCAGAGAATTCTGTCAATGCAAAATGTTTTAAAAGCTGCAAACTGTCAGTCATAGTTAATTTCTTTCCTATATTGAATTCCTTTACTTTTTCATTAATTACTTGCTCTGTCTTGTTCAAGTTTTAATTCTACGCTTGTAATTTGCTTCTGGAGTTTCTTTGATACACTGAACACTTTTCATGGCTGGGGGGGCGGGGGAAGTTGAATGGGCATCATTCAGGCAAAATTTAAACACTCTTGAGTCAAATTGATTTCAGCTTGAGCTGCATTGTTCTCATTGTCTGAACGCACAAAAGAAAAAAAGGGGGGGGAGAATTACTTCCTTAAATAAATAAAAAATACAGTGGAGGCAAATGGGTCACTCCTTGCCTTGATTTTTAAGAAGAGTTTGATTGGATTACCTAAAGCAGCCATCTCCAGCCTAGATTTCAAGGAGAGTGAGGCTATGTATAACATTAGCAGCTTAAAATGCAGTGAGGTCATTTTTCACTGTTGCATATCAGGTCGCTTTTGCACATTGTTGTATATGCCAGAGGGTGCGGGGCAGGCACATCTCCCCCCAAAGCGCATTACCTGTTTGGTTTACCCAAGCCTGCAACATACTGTACACCCCAAGTCCTATTCACTGAAGCAGTCACCTGCATATGTCCCCTCTTCTGCACATGTGCAACGGCTGTCACCAACCTACATGCTTCAGCAAAACGAATGTGACTTCCATTTGCAAATTGGATGGAAGCTGGTTTGAGGGGGGACACGTCAAACAACAACACTTCTCTACGGGACATGTGTGTATTGTGGCTAGCGCCATGTGTCCATGGCTTCAAACAGCAGCAGTGGAAGCAAACTGGTAAGTGGTAGGGTGGACAGCTTTAGTCTAAAAACTCATTTTGGCTGGGCTGGAGCTACAGACTGGATGTTGTCGTTAAGAGCAAAAGCTCTAGCATCAAAATAACTTGCAACCATTCTCAGTGTTGCCTGCCCCTGTTTACTGTTGTCTTCTGCTGTTGTGTATCCCTGACAGATAATTCATATTTGTATCAAGATTATCTTTAGGGAAGAGGCTATAGCTCAGCGACTTATTTTACTAAATAATATAATAGGAGTGGTGCAATATTTCCCAGTTTCTATTATTTCCAGTTGCAACTGAGTCTTTGCATAAAACATCAGTAGCCAGAGCTTTCCTTTTTCATATTTATACCTCAGCATCTTCCCATTGCTGTAGGCGAAAGGATTTGTTTCTTTTTCAGGTCAAGCTACCAATGCTGCCTTCATTAAGGTACTGCTTCTGGCAAGCTTTCCAGAGCTCACTAAAGGAAGTAGCTACACAATAGAAATATAGATTTCTTAAACTTGATTGTTTAGCCTTATTGACTCCTTGAAAGTGATATAAGCTTGCATTTGTTTTGTGGCTTTGCTCTGGCTCCAGAAACTTAAAAGGAGAAGTAGAAACTCAGGCTCCAGGGGCAGGCAGGAGGAGATTCACCCTAGGGCTCATAATCCTCCTTGTGGGTAGATAGATAGATAGATAGATAGATAGATAGATAGATAGATAGATAGATAGATAAGCATGTGTTTTATTTCCTTTTTGTAGTTCCCAATAACTGGAGATATAGATGTTCCATCACATGTGATCCAAAGCACACAAGGGAGAACAAATGCTCTCCTTTCTAAATGACACTTCTGAACTTCTATCCTTGAGTGAATCATGAGATGATTGACATGCACATTTATATAAAACGAAATCAAGCTATGACACTTTGGATTGTTTTGTGTTATCATTGTCTAGGAAAGAAATATACAGTATTTTAATAAAATTCACAGGGCCGGCCCTACGGCCAGGCTGGGTGGTGCAGGGCACCACGGCGCCGGCCCGCCAGGGCGGCGCCACGAGCTGCGCCCGTCCGCTGGCCAGCCAATCCGCCGCGCAGCTGCACCCATGGCACCCGCGCTGTGCCTGCCTGCCCGTCACGCAGCAGCGGCTGTGGCAGCCGCACTGGGCCCTCCTGCCCGCCCACCGCGCTGGGAAATGGGGCGGGGGGCGCCGGAGGGATCCATCGCACCACGGCACCAAGGGCACTTAAGACGGCCCTGAAAATTCAGATTCTGAATATGTGAGTCCCTTCCAACAGCAGCCATTGGAAAGTCCTGGGTGCTCTGGGAGAGGAGAGACAGTCTAGGGCCCATTAAATTCTGAGCCATCACATGGTGATATTAAGCTCTCGGGCAGCAGCCAGGGTTAGGATTGCAGCCATCAACTGCCTTCAGCCATTAATGCCCACACTTTAGAAGCCCACACATTCATTAGAGAGTCCACATTTTGGAGAAAGGCTAACCTCTGAACCTTACACTGATTTCAGCAGGCATTCAAGAGGAAAACATTCTCACCCAAAGCCATTGATTTGAAAGAGAGAGTCGTATGTTTACGGGATTGGAATGCCTGACTTCGCCTTCTTGGTACTTTAATTCAACCCACAGTTTGTTAAGCCTGGGTCTTGAGTTTCTACTTTCATGCAAATTTAAAATTGATAGATCAGTTGTCAAAAACTCTGACTTTAAACTGACTAAGATGTATTTGATTGACACCCCTAAATATGAGGAACAGGCCAACACTTCACATGTCAAGGTGAGAGAGGAGCAGATGATCCTGTGGCTCATGATATATCAATGAACATAACAATTGTGGTTTGTTGATGCACATCCACTTCACAGGTGAAAACAGATGCTGTAGTCAAAAGCTCAAGGTGACCAATGAACCAGGTCTCTTTCACATTTAAGTGCAACTTATTATTATTATTATTATTACTACTACTACTACTACTACTATTACTATTAACTGTACTAATCTGAATAGGAGTAGATGGGAAGAGGTTATAATATGAGCCACAAAACAATCAAGCCAACATGGATTCCATTTACCTTCACAGTATCAAAAAAACTTTCTGTGTCTGATTAATGGGGATGCTGGAGGGAGATGTACCCTGGTGACCTCTTGAATGACAACAGCATGTTGAGTGAGATTGTTTAGAAGAGCCTGAAGTCTTCTGTACCACTAGATGAGCTGGGTTTAGATCAGGCATCCCCAAACTGCGGCCCTCCAGATGCTTTGGCCTACAACTCCCATGATCCCTAGCTAAGAGGACAAGTGGTCAGGGATGATGGGAATTGTAGTCCAAAACATCTGGAGGGCCAAAGTTTGGGGATGCCTGGTTTAGATCCTCCATCCCTCACCAGTGACCTTGACTATGTCAGTATTCCCATCCGTGAAGTAGTAATATGCTTTATAAGGTTATGGTGATAACCATTCTTTATACTGTATATAATGATTGTGAGCTTTCTGCAGAATGACATGGAGAACCTTATGTAAGCAGTGATTTCCTAGATAAAGAAACAAAAAAATAAATAAATAAAACTTATCCAGAAAATTGACTTTAAAAATATGTGTCTGGCAATTTCATTTCCACAAAGAATTTGATCTGATGATGAATGGTGGTGATGATATCAATAAACCTAGGGAGTTTCAAGCCAGCTCTGAGTTATTGGTTTAAGGTTCCAATACTGAAAACATCCCCTGACATAGTTAAGGGAAGATGAAAACAGGGTCTTTTCCAGCTTGTAAACCCCCCCCCCCCAGAACTGGCACTAAAATGGAAAGGGGAAAGCAGTGGCTACTTTGGTGCCTATTATTAGATTGAATTTTGAATTCATGAATCTCAAGGCCTGGAAAGCTCAGTTGGTTAGAGCACTGTGCTGATAAATGCCAAGGTTGCAAGTTTGATCCTTATATGGGACAGTTGCATATTTCTGGATTGTAGGGGTTTGGACTAGAAGATTCTCAGGATCCCTTCCAACTTTACAATTCTATGATTCTAAGACAATTCTTTTTCTATGTTAAGATTCTTTCCATGTTGCGTATAATTCTGAGGAGGTGCACAATGGAAGAGACTATGCTTCTGAAATGTCAACCAGAACAAACCCCTGATAAGAGACCGGCGATGGTGCAAAGTGGGATCTGTTCATACATTTATAAGCATCATGTATTATTCGTCTCACAACCAGCACCCCCCCTTGATGTTTTAGAAGACAAGCAAAAAAAGAAAGGCCATATCCCATTTTTTAAAGTTCCATCATTCCCTACTCACATCAGTTGCCCAACAGTTTTGAACACCAGTTCCTAGATGCTGCTATGTAGAATAGGTTTAGGTAATTGGAGGAAAAAATATGGAGCTAAAAGGTCTGGCCTTTCTAAGGGCGCTCTTCTCCTGGTGGAGGCAAAAAGAAAAAGGGTTGAGTTTTTATAATTATGAAGAGCAATATATTGTGTAGTGGAAAGCCTCCAAGCTATCTACTTCCACCAAGCCATATATTTATTTATCATCTCACTTCAATTTCCCGAGACTTCTGTGGAAAACAGAAAATTCCTCCCCTACAGCAAAAGAGATTTGTGCAGCTAGCACAAGTGATATAGAGAGCCACAGCCCTCCTGAACCAAATTCTCTGAGAGATTAAAAAGAAATGGCTTAACAAAAGGACCCTAAAGCTCCAAAACCAAAGGCTTCAGCTCGGATTGCAAGAGACAAGCATCACTTGCCCTTTGTTTAGCAATAGAAGTCTTTCTGGCAGCTGTTAATAATTGTTGTTAGTTATTTTAAGCAGCGCTACTGCATTCATGTTAATAGCCCCAACTCATAAACATTCATGGCTATGTCACAAGATTAACTTAATTTGAGGTCCCCAAAATTCAACTAATGGCTCACCCACACTTCTGCTAGAAAGCACGGGTCCAAACAGTTTTCCTTTTGCCCTGCTCCTTTCCAAGGGAAAACCCTCTCTTTAGTTGTAGATTGGAGCAAACAGCAATCCAGGGGGAATCTGAATTGCCATTTGGTCTGATTGCACACTAAACAGCAGTTTTCCCAGGGGGAAAGAAGAGGAACAAAAGGAAGTGTGAACAAGCCCTAAGAGCTCCATAAAGGTAAGAACCTCGGATCTCTATTGGTTCAGATGCAAAGTTCATCATAGTCAGTATACAGACTTCCATCACGGCCCTCCAGATGCATCTGAGAAGGTCATGGACAGAACTTGGTCATTAGCTCTCAGCAACTGGTACCCAGTGGAACAGTGCCTTGCAATGGAGGTTCCATGTACCTATCATGACTAATAACCAGTATGGACCCATCCTCCCTGAACTTATCAAATCACCTTTGGGAGCAAGCTAAACTAGCCATCACTGGGAGAGGAAGTGCTTTCTTTTGCTTGTCCATCATCTGCTGGTACAGAGGGACACATGTTCCTACTTTCCTTGCAGACATGTCCTGCAGACATGACATGAAGGCAGGCAACATTAACCACGTTGTGTGGGAATCCCTGACAGATGGCCACAGCACTTGAAAACAATCAGGAAGCAATGACCAGAGGAGAAAAGACCACTGGGACGAGTACACCATGGTAAACCTGCATCAGCACAACCGGTTGCCTTCATCTGCCCCAACTGCCACAAAACATATCTCTCCCATATCCGACTCTACAGCCACAGCAGGCACTGTAACTCTACAATGGTTTGGCCTCCCCCCTGAAGGCGCACTCTTCCATTGTTTCCTGAGACAGACAGATGCTAGCCAACCAATCCTGGATGTGGGAGGTCTCAGCTTATCTAAACAGTGAAAGGTTTGAATATGTACATGCTAGAATACTTTAGAAGCCTGCGGAAGTACATTTTGGTGTCTTTAATTTATGCATTGATTTTCCTTCCTAATATGATAAATGCTTCCCCTGTAAGTTTTTTGTCCTCTTCTTGGCCTTGGCAGGTTCCCTCCATCATTGATGTCTGGCTCCAAATAATGAGTAATAACCTGATAAATGCCTTCTTGTCTTGCCCTAGTTTAGGCATCTATTCAGTATTACTCAAAGCTTTTCAAATAAATCCTAATTCCATATTCTGCAACCCTTCTTCCCTATACCTAATGGAACATGAAATACCCCTCTTAAAATGTCATTCCACCTGTGTGTGCTTCAATCGTGCATTTGTGCTAATTAACTATCAGTGTGCATGTTCAATGAGTTGTCAGAATTAAGAAAGAATTGACTCGGTTTGAAGTGAAAGAGCATCCTCCAATGAGATCACTTTTTTTCCCTACCTTGCAGTTCTTTGCAATCTGAAAAACTGCTGGCTAATTCAGAAGTTGCATGGAAGCCCCTTAGGCATTTTCTGTAATGTGGGGAAGATTACTTAAGTGATTTGGAGCTGCATAACATCCACATATATTTTGTGTGTTGCATCTTGGAGTATGTGGCTTTTTAAAAAATGTAGATGTTTTTCATTAAAATATTAACATTAAATTGCTTAAAGAATTCACCACTTACAATGCAACAGTGAACATACATAAATCTTCTAGCTATGGAATAATTAAAAAGTTGTCTCAATAAGGAATCAGATGCTTTTAAAGATAAATATCCACAAGCCTGTTGTATCTGGAAGCTTAATGTTCCTGCAATTATGTAGAAAACTCTTTAATTGTACTGATTGTATAAACAGCATTGGAAAGTTGCAACCCTATGCACATTTTCCTGGGAATAAGCTCCACTGAAGACAATAGGATTCACTTCTGGGTAAACATATAAAGGATTGAGATTTGAGTCAAAAGACTGCTGTTTCTTATTGTTGTAGGATAACAATAACTGTAGGATCATAATCAAAAGCTAAGCGAGTCTCCCGTGTATACAAGGATTCCGACAAATATCAGAATTTCTTTGGTGTTAGGGAACCCTCGCTCAGTGCTGGATAAAAGTGGACAGCCATCTCTCCACCATAACCCCAACTGTTGCAGTGTAGCTGCAGTGCTCAGCCAATGATTAAATACTTGTTCAGCCCCAGATCACACTATTAGATCATAAGGCAGTTGGGAATTCTGGAGAATGCTCTGCCGCCACTGCTCTGCATTCACCACATACTTTACTGCTGGGGCAAAACCATGAGTGGTTCTGTACCTTTTTTTAGTGATGTGGCCTGAATGGTGGGAAAGTAAGCTGTGTAGGGTGTCCTCTACACACACCCCTAGTTCTCCTTCCCAGTCCCAGCCCACCCATGAGGTGGGGTGAAGCACCTGCCTTAGGCAGCAGACGTGTAAAAGGTAGTCTGCCCCACCACCTCCCACAAGAGGAGGGTGTTCCAGCACATGGTGTTGCTGCTCATCTTCCCCCACCCCTGGGCAGAGAAGCCGAGTGGCAATACTTTGTGGGGCTCCCTTCCCTTGCTCCCACCAAGAGCCAGGGCATTCCTGCGTGCCACCCCTGCTCCCTCCTATCACTATTTTGCAAGCAAGGGTAAGTATGGATGGATCCCTTCCAATTCTTGTGATCTTGTATCTGTGGGGGTAGAATGTATGAGCAAGTCTGCCAAACCAATCAAGGTTGCTATTATTGTGATTAAATAAATTTGTATACTGCGCTATATCCATAGATCTCAGGGTGGTAATGGCTTTGACTGACTAGTTACAGAGTTGGATTTCTGGCAGTGAAGGTGGTTCCCTCACCCACCCACCCACCCACCCACCCACACACACACACACACACACACATGGTGCTGAGCCGAAGGGAGCAACACTGAGAAGGTGCATTCAGAAGAGACTGGAAGCTGCATTCAGAGAGACATGGTTTTGCCCTGTGTGGAACCACAGCTGTGAATGAAGGAGAAACAAAATCTCTTGGGTTGTTGGTGCTGTGAGTCCCTCCATCAGGTTGTATATATATGTAAAAAAATCCAACAACCATGTATCCTAAAGACACCATAATCTCTACTGACCTTCATTCTAAGGCAGGCATCCCCAAACTGCGGCCCTCCAGATGTTTTAGCCTACAACTCCCATGATCCCTAGATAACAGGACCAGTGGTCAGGGATGATGGGAATTGTAGTCCAAAACATCTGGAGGGCCGAAGTTTGGGGGTGCCTGTTCTAAGGAAACTGAATCCTGGGTAGTTGTTTGGGGCTGATCTTCCATTCCAGCTGCAGGGGTGCACATTATCTATGCAAGTTGAAAAAAATAGACTCACACCATAGGTAATGGGCAAGGATTTCTCACCTTTACCTATGCTTTGAAAATGCTACACCTGAACTTATCCTCAAAACATATGTGCATGTTCTATCATTGTGCCTAAATCTCTTGAAAGAAACAACCTTCAGGCAACAATGTATTTGAAAATCCTTTTCCTTTAAATATTTCAGGAAGTGCATCTGTCTGACTCTCTCTTGAGCTAAAATTCCAATCTTTGATTTGAAGGGTGTGGGCTTTTCGTCTTATTTAGCCACATATGTTCCTGTGTCCAATATGAAATGAGAACTGTTCCTGACATCTGTACCATACAGTCATTTTGCCTTTGATATGTCTTCCTGCTGTACTCATTAGCCTGTGCCCTCCAGGCATTTAAATATTTCATCTGCCCTTGCTAGACTACATTCATCCTGAAAGAAATCTAACTACTGTAGCTTGTAGAAATGAAACCAAATATTTTGAAGATGCGCCATAAGTCTGCGTTTCAGATTCTTACTACCTGAAAGTTATTACTGGGAAGGAAGGTACAGACTCTCTCTACCAGGAAAAAAAAATGTCATTGTGTTTAGAAATACTTGGTTCAGTTTTGTCTTATCTCTGGTTTTGTTTCAAGTACTCATCCTATCAATATCACAATATCAAGTCCCATCATCCCTAGCCATTGGCCATACTGGCAGGGGCTAATGGGAGTTGTAGTCCAGCAATGTATGGAGGGCCATGAGTTCCTCATCACTTATCTAGAACAGGCATTCCCAAACTTCGGCCCTCCAGATGTTTTGGACTACAGTTCCCATAATCCCTGACTACTGGTCCTCTTAGCTAGGGATCGTGGGAGTTGTAGGCCAAAACATCTGGAGGGCCGCAGTTTGGGGATGCCTGATCTAGAACATGGATGACAGAGAGACATTGTCCTTATTCAACTTCCAACAATTCCAATCATGTCAGAGGTTTCCCCCCCCCCCACTGCACACACCCATCCCCATCGCTGTCTTCTACACATTAGAGCAGGTTTCCTCAACCTTGGCCCTCCAAATGCTTTGAGACTACAATTCCCATCATCCCTGACCACTGGTCCTGTTAGCTAGGGATGATGGGAGTTGTAGTCCCAAAACACCTGGAGAGCCGAGTTTGCCTATGCCTGCATTGTTGTTGTTGTTGTTTAGTCGTTTAGTCGTGTCCGACTCTTCGTGACCCCATGGACCATAGCACGCCAGGCACTCCTGTCTTGCACTGCCTCCCGCAATTTGGTCAAACTCATGTTCGTAGCTTCGAGAACACTGTCCAACCATCTTGTCCTCTGTCGTCCCCTTCTCCTAGTGCCCTCAATCTTTCCCAACATCAGGGTCTTTTCCAAGGATTCTTCTCTTCTCATGAGGTGGCCAAAGTATTGGAGCCTCAGCTTCACGATCTGTCCTTCCAGGGAGCACTCAGGGCTGATTTCCTTAAGAATGGATAGGTTTGATCTTCTTGCAGTCCATGGGACTCTCAAGAGTCTCCTCCAGCACCATAATTCAAAAGCATCAATTCTTTGGCGATCAGCCTTCTTTATGGTCCAGCTCTCACTTCCATACATCACTACTGGGAAAACCATAGCTTTAACTATACGGACCTTTGTCGGCAAGGTGATGTCTCTGCTTTTTAAGATGCTGTCTAGGTTTGTCATTGCTTTTCTCCCAAGAAGCAGGCGTCTTTTAATTTCGTGACTGCTGTCACCATCTGCAGTGATCAAGGAGCCCAAGAAGGTAAAATCTCTCACTGCCTCCATTTCTTCCCCTTCTATTTGCCAGGAGGTGATGGGACCAGTGGCCATGATCTTGGTTTTTTTGATGTTGAGCTTCAGACCATAATTTGCGCTCTCCTCTTTCACCCTCATTAAAAGGTTCTTTAATTCCTCCTCGCTTTCTGCCATCAAGGTTGTGTCATCTGCATATCTGAGGTTGTTGATATTTCTTCCGGCAATCTTAATTCCGGCTTGGGATTCATCTAGTCCAGCCTTTCGCATGATGAATTCTGCATATAAGTTAAATAAGCAGGGAGACAATATACAACCTTGTCGTACTCCTTTCCCAATTTTGAACCACTCAGTTGTTCCATATCCAGTTCTAACTGTAGCTTCTTGTCCCACATAGAGATTTCTCAGGAGACAGATGAGGTGATCAGGCACTCCCATTTCTTTAAGAACTTGCCATAGTTTGCTGTGGTCGACACAGTCAAAGGCTTTTGCACAGTCAATGAAGCCGAAGTAGACGTTTTTCTGGAACTCTCTAGCTTTCTCCATAATCCAGCGCATGTTTGCTATTTGGTCTCTGGTTCCTCTGCCCTTTCGAAATCCAGCTTGCACTTCTGGGAGTTCTCGGTCCACATACTGCCTAAGCCTGCCTTGTAGAATTTTAAGCATAACCTTGCTAGCGTGTGAAATGAGCGCAATTGTGCGGTAGTTGGAGCATTCTTTGGCACTGCCCTTCTTTGGAATTGGGATGTAGACTGATCTTCTCCAATCCTCTGGCCATTGCTGAGTTTTCCAAACTTGCTGGCATATTGGGTGTAGCACCTTAACAGCATCATCTTTTAAAATTTTAAATAGTTCAGCTGGAATATCATCACTTCCACTGGCCTTGTTATTAGCAGTGCTTTCTAAGGCCCATTTGACTTCACTCTCCAAGATGTCTGGCTCAAGGTCAGCAACCACACTACCTGGGGTGTACGAGACCTCCATATCTTTCTGGTATAATTCCTCTGTGTATTCTTGCCACCTCTTCTTGATGTCTTCTGCTTCTGTTAGGTCCTTACCACTTTTGTCCTTGATTATGGTAATCTTTGTACGAAATGTTCCTTTCATATCTCCAATTTTCTTGAACAGATCTCTGGTTTTCCCCATTCTATTGTTTTCCTCTATTTCTTTGCATTGCTCATTTAAGAAGACCCTCTTGTCTCTCCTTGCTGTTTTTTGGAAATCTGCATTCAGTTTCCTGTATCTTTCCCTATCTCCCTTGCATTTTGCTTGCCTCCTCTCCTCCGCTATTTGTAAGGCCTCGTTGGACAGCCATTTTGCTTTCTTGCATTTCCTTTTCCTTGGGATGGTTTTCGTTGCTGCCTCCTGTATAATGTTACGAGCCTCCATCCATAGTTCTTCAGGCACTCTGTCCACCAAATCTAAATCCTTAAACCTGTTCTTCACTTCCACTGTGTATTCATAAGGGATTTGATTCAGATTGTATCTTACTGGCCCAGTGGTTTTTCCTACTTTCTTCAGTTTAAGCTGGAATTTTGCTATAAGAAGCTGATGATCTGAGTTACAGTCAGCTCCAGGTCTTGTTTTTGCTGACTGTATAGAGCTTCTCCATCTTTGGCTGCAGAGAATATAATCAATCTGATTTCGATGCTGCCCATTTGGTGATATCCATGTGTAGAGTCGTCTCTTGTGTTGTTGGAAGAGAGTGTTTGTGATGACCAGCTTGTTCTCTTGACAGAACTCTATTAGCCTTTGCCCTGCTTCATTTTGAACTCCAAGGCCAAACTTGCCAGTTGTTCCTTTTATCTCTTGATTCCCTACTTTAGCATTCCAATCCCCTGTAATGAGAAGAACATCCTTCTTTGGTGTCATTTCTAGAAGTTGTTGTAGGTCTTCATAGAATTGGTCAATTTCACTTTCTTCAGCACCGGTAGTTGGTGCATAAACTTGGATTACTGTGATGTTAAAAGGTCTGCCTTGGATTCGTATCGAGATCATTCTGTCATTTTTGAGATTGCATCCCATTACAGCTTTTGCCACTCTTTTGTTGACTATGAGGGCCACTCCATTTCTACTACGGGATTCTTGCCCACAGTAGTAGATATGATAGTCATCCGAACTGAATTCACCCATTCCCTTCCATTTTAGTTCACTGATGCCCAGGATGTCAATATTTATTCTTGTCATCTCATTTTTGACCACATCCAGCTTACCTCCATTCATGGTTCTTACATTCCAGGTTCCTATGCAATATTTTTCTTTACAGCATCGGACTTTCCTTTCGCTTCCAGGCATATCCGCAACTGAGCGTCCTTTCGGCTTTGGCCCAGCCGCTTCATCAGCTCTGAATCTACTTGTACTTGTCCTCCGCTCTTCCTCAGTAGCATGTTGGACGCCTTCCGACCTGAGGGGCTCATCTTCCAGCGTCATAACTTTTATATGCCTGTTGTCTTTGTCCATGGAGTTTTCTTGGCAGGGTTACTGGAGTGGCTTGCCAGTTCCTTCTCCAGGTGGATCACATTTAGTCAAAACTCTCCACTATGACCTTTCCATCTTGGGTGGCCCTGCATGGCATAGCTCATAGCTTCTCTGAGTTATTCAAGCCCCTTCGCCACGACAAGGCATTGATCCATGAAGGGGATGCCTGCATTAGAGGGATAATATCTGCAGCTGAGAGCCTGCTGTCCTTGTATAGATGCTCTGCATAATTTAGACTCCTGTTAGGTCAGGGTTCTAAAACACACCGAGAGCCTACATAACTTCAAGTCCCCACACTTTTAAGATTTGCCTTTAAACATGCAGAAGGCAGTGACAGAGAGACAGCAGAGGTTGCTGTTCTGTGAATACCTAGATTCTCCAACAACAGGTGCCCTGTTCCTACTGTAAGGGTTTAGGGGAGTCTTGTGAGAGTTTCAGTGACCCAATTAGTTTCTTAATTATGGGGATGGGGCTCAACGCCGCGTTCGCTGATGCCATTCCAATATTATATCCAGCAGGTCTGAGCATCATCGGGTATCAACTAACACACAGCTGAATTCCTGTGGTCCTTTAAAGCACACAACTTTCCTCTAAGCCTAAAGGATTTGCCTTTCCTAGCAAAACCACGAGCTAAAGAGATTAACTTCGTTTGTTATGTAAGGTGATGGATAGCCTTATAAAAGGGTGGTCTCTTAACAGTCCTGGTGTTTAATGATGTTTAAGCTCTCTGTGCCCAAATGGAAATTAATGAACTGTCTAAAGAAATGCGTACCTATTTTTGGGGGGTCCCCAAACCACTCCAGTTTCAGGAATGCAAACACATCTAGGAGTATAGAAGATATAACCCACGATGGGACGAATAGGTACAAACACACTCAGCTCTCTAGAAATGCATAATGAATCAGACAGACAAAATGTAGCCCACAGCATCCAACAATGGTTCTGAGCCAGAATAATTGTATGCCGAATTGCTAGAAATGGAGTTCTTCACTTTTAAAAATAGTCAGATAAACTTGCTTTTTTAGGACACTCGATGGAGGTTTTGAAATGAGAGCATCCTCTCTGGGTACAAATGATTGATTTGTACTGGTGCATAACTGTTCCTAAATAAGTCACACTAGCTATTAACCTCAAAATGAGATCTCCAATTACATTTCATTGCTTTAAAAGATGGCAGTTTAAAACTTGTTCTAATACCTCTGCATTATATGTATTTAGAAGATAACTTGCGAAAGTTAAACCTATCGTTTTCCCTTTCAAGTATTTCTCCATACAGATATGCTTAATTTATGTTGTGTGGCATGAACGTTACTACGAAAGACTTGCCTATGCCAGCTCTCTTGGCCCTCTGTCAATAAAGAGGAAGTTATGAGCACTGACCACCAGGCAAGATTGGAATGTACTCACAGCAAAGGTTTGTAAAAGAGCGTTTGAAAGGACATGCCTAAAGGCGAAGCCTACATGAGCTCTGCTTCCTAGATTTGAACTCTAACCTTGGTGGCATGCCAACAAGCTCGGATCAACTGGAATTCTGCAATGTCCAGGAATTATGTGCTTATATTGGCTTTGCTTTGAGCTTTGCCATTGCCAAGGAATAGTTTAAACTATGTATACTCTGTAAACTATGTAAACTATGGTGTGCTCTGGTCCATGGGGTCATGAAGAGTCGGACACAACTAAACGACTAAACAACAACATGTATACTTCCAGTAAGGTAAAGGTAAAGGGACCCCTGACCATTAGGTCCAGTCGTGACCGACTCTGGGGTTGTGGTGCTCATCTTGCATTATTGGCCGAAGGAGCCGGCGTACAGCTTCCAGGTCATGTGGCCAGCATGACAAAGCCGCTTCTGGTGAACCAGAGCAGCACACGGAAACGCCGTTTACCTTCCCTCTGTAGTGGTACCTATTTATCTACTTGCACTTTGACATGCTTTCGAACTGCTAGGTTGGCAGGAGCTGGGACCGAGCAACGGGAGCTCACCCCATCATGGGGATTCGAACCGCCGACCCTCTGATCGGCAAGCCCTAGGCTCTGTGGTTTAACCCACAGCGCCAACCACTTTCAGTGGTTCTCCCCAAATACCCTCTCTATAGTAGCAGTTGTAATAGAGATGCATTAGATTTGGGTTAACCACAAATCCTCAACTGAAATCCTCAGACTGAGGGCATGTTCAAGCTGAAATGCGAAAGGCCCCTGAACCAAAGCAGGGGCCACCAAAGTTTAAAAATTAATAAAAATCAATGTGTGTCTGCGACTTTCCCCTCAAGCTTTCAATATAGGGGGAGCACGTGGGGTGGAGGGAGGCAGCTCTTTTATGACTGACAGCTCTAGTTTCTAATCTGAGATAATGTTTTTGCCAGAGCTCTCTAAACTCAGTGCTTTGGGGGAGGGACATTTAAGAAGTGTATCACCTTGTTCTTGTGTGTTCTGTGCTCTTTGCTAGATCTGCTGGAGGTGGTCGCTTAGAAGATGCTGGGCATTTATATGAAGGAATTTCTTACGCTGCTGATGGACTGTGATTGTTGCTTATTAGGGCACTACAGTACATTCGATTTTTCACGTGTTTTTAATCTTGTTCATATTCAGCAACAACAAAGGAGTTGTTCAATTTAGTAGTGCTTTTACACAGTGATCAATTTGCTTTATTGGTTGGGTGTAAGTCCTTATTACTGGAGTCACTGGGATGTTTCAGGGGAACCACTTTTCCTCCTTCTTCTGGCTGAGAGTGGGGGAGCTATGTGGACCAGCAAGAGACAAAAACCAACAGAACTTCACAATATCTAAATTGCAGGAATCAGAGAACACCAAAAAATAACCCACAACTGCTGAACTCAAAGGAGTTTGGATAATGGAGATGCTCTTATCCAAAGATGCTATGCAAATAAGGGCAGCCAAATGCCTCCATCCATTTCATAGCAACCGTCAATAGCCCCATTCATTAATAAACACTGAGAGCCAGTGTGGTGTAGTGGTTAAGAGTGGTAGACTCATAATCTGGGGAGCCGGGTTCGCGTCTCCGCTCCTCCACATGCAGCTGCTGGGTGACCTTGGGCTAGTCACACTTCTCTGAAGTCTCTCAGCCCCACCTACCTCACAGGGTGTCTATTGTGGGGGAGGAAGGGAAAGGAGAATGTTAGCTGCTTTGAGACTCCTTCGGGTAGTGATAAAGCGGGATATCAAATCCAAACTCTTCTTCTTCTTCTTCTAATCTTGTTCTAGCAACAGATGGAAGAAAAGAGAATGAGAAGTCATAGAAACAGCATTCTCACTTGGGGTTGCTTCAACAATGCCATACCCCCCCAGTTAGATTTCCTATAGCTCACTCACTGCTTATTATGTTCACGGAGTCATGCAGCAACTTTCTCTATATTTTAATAAGTAAATGAACCTCACTCAGACAGGCTATGAATATCAACACTTCCGACATTCAAGCTGAGCAAAGCACCATTCCATTCCATTGGCACCCAGTTCCTTACTTGTAGCCTTTCTGTCAAAAAGCCAGACTGAGGTGAGCGGAGAAGCAGCACACGGCATGTGAGGGAGATATAAATAAATACGGTACCTATGCAAATCCATGTGTTTGAATACATTGTGTCATGGGAGAAAGACAACTACATTGTGGGCAGAGAACGTGCTGGCACATTCAGATATTCAAAGCATCCATTTGAAAATCTAGCAATTCGCACGGCAGACCTAGTCTGGAAAACAGCCCTGTGAAGGGTGCCGCTGTGAGTGGCTGTCAAAGAGCAAGAGTCAAATTCACGGAGGATGAAGGTTATCAATGGCTGCTTTCCCTGATGACTAAGTTCTACCTCCACTGTCAGAGGCAATATGCCTCTGAAGACCTGTTGCTGGGAATCTGCAAGTGGGAAGAGTACTGTTGTGCACCCCTGTAACACCATCTTCTCTGGGGTAGTCTCACCCAAATGGCTTTAACTGCCATTTAACTTGTGTATTTTTCATTTGCGTGTTTGTTTGTTTTTAATAAAGGATCTGGGGAGAGCAGGGTGGACCCCAATCAAAGAATTATAGAGTCAGAAGAGCCCGAGACTCATCTATTTCAACACACTGCAATGCAGAGATAGGCAGCTGTCCCAGATGGGGATCAAACCTGCAACCTTGACATTATCAGAACCAGACTCCAACCAAATGAGCTATCTTCTGGGTAAGGTATGGGCCCAGCCAAATTCCCTTGTCACATCTTCATTGAATATATGAAGTCTTTCATCTGAACAGTGCTACACTGACTATGGTGTAAGCAATATGAGACCTTATTCTTGGAATTGGCCACTCCTCAGGGCATTTCATCCTCTTCTCTTTCTCTGTCCAAATGCAGAAAAGGTTAATAGCTGTTCTTTGTGACAGATCAGTTGTTCGAAATTGTTACTTGTCAGGACTAGATGAGGCATGCTTGAGATACTGTAGACTGGTTGTCTCAGTAGGATCTATCAACAAAGTATTGTCTGCTTCTCTGGTCCATTTTAGTACCGTTGGACAAGCAGGGGAGGAGGGGGAGTCCTTTAATGCAACACTTGGAGATAGTGCTGCCATTCACACCAACCAATCAATCTATAGCTAGGTCCAAATATCCCTTTTTCCATGTGATCAGCAGCATGTGCTCAGTCAAGGAGGACTCAGTGCTCAACCACAAGATTTGTTTTGTCTCTGTGTCAGTAGTGGGTCAAAATCTGATTTGTAAAATCCGAAGTTCTGTTTTGCTCCTATGGACTGTAATGGGGAAACTTTAAAACAGCTTTTTTCTATTTAAAAAAATTATGCAAAGGTAGATGAAATTTGCAGGCAAAGGAAACTCTCCAGAGTGGATTAAATCTATGAAATTTCAGGCAGAATCATCCAGGGGACCTTGAAACTGCACGGGCGGGGGGGGGAGCAAATTTCAGGCACAATCACCCCTTCCAAGGGAGATAAATACTGGGAAAGGGAAAACAGAAATAATGTTCTCCTCTACTACGCTTCTACTACGTTTTTGAGGGGAAAATAAGTTTGAAAACTAAGGGAACGAGGGAACAGCCCCTGAGTAAAAAAAAACCTGCTAAAGGTCAGAAAAATATACATGGGGGGGCCTACCATGTTATGATTATTTTAAAAAAATCAGGAAAAGTCACAAGTTTGTCCTCAACATAGAACTCCCCCTTCCTGGAAATAGAGAATAATAAAGAGGGGGAGCCAGGAGGAGTTGTTTTAATTGTTTCAGGTGAAAGGGGATAACCAGAAAAGAAGCCGGCCAGCCCAATAGCTTAAATCACCTGCCTACACCATGGTTTCCCAGGCAAAACTTAGAGAATGATAGAGCTATGTGCAAAATAGTGACTCAGGAGGGTGGTCATTCACTAAAAATTAACCATAAAGGTAAAGGGACCCTGACCATTAGGTCCAGTCGCAGATGACTCTGGGGTTGCAGTGCTCATCTCGCTTTACTAGCCAAGGGAGCGGGCGTACAGCTTCCAGGTCATGTGGCCAGCATGACAAAGCCGCTTCTGGCAAACCAGAGCAGCACATGGAAACGTCGTTTACCTTCCCACTGTAGCGGTACCTATTTATCTACTTGCACTTTGACGTGCTTTTGAACTGCTAGGTTGGCAGGAGCCGGGACCAAGCAACAGGAGCTCACCCCGTCACAGGGATTCAAACTGCCGACCTTCTGATCGGCAAGCCCTAGACTCAGTGGTTTTAACCTACAGCGCCACCCGCATCCCAACCATAGGGTGCTTCTAATCCCATTCTCACTCTAAAAATTTATGATAAGTATCAGAATCAAGCTCACAAGAACTTCCACACAGAATCCACACTTGGCCTCTCCCTTCTTTCCCCCACCCATTTTTTCCCAGCAATTTAATTTAGAGGGCAAAAGCTTTTGTTGTTGTTGTTGCTACCGTTAGACAATTGGAAGCCAATCTTCTTCCAATCCAGAGTCTGCAAGTTCAAAGGAAATAAGAAAGCTGGTTCCCGCTTCCTGTCTCTGCTGGCATCTCTTTTAAATTAAGTCATTAATATTTGAGGATAAATTCTGCCCATTCGGGAACTAACCAGTGGAATATCGTGTTGTTTACGACTCCCGAGGCAAAATTTAAAAGGTGTCATTTTTCCATTTTTTTTAAAAAAAACCCACCAAAAACCAAATATGATCTTTTAATGTATTTGCCTCTTAAGGGAGCAATTCAAAGAAAGATGCTTAGAACTTCTGATAGGAATTTTATAATGGTATGAAGTGCTTTACCGCCCCAGAGCTCCTCTCTGCTTGCCACTGTTTCAGAGAAATTGTTTTAAAAATGGACCTGACAACAGATGCATTTAGCAGCTCCTGAAACCACAGGTGGTTAACAAATATTCTGGCCTCGTCGTTTCTAATTTATAGCTCTTAACCACGTGTAGCTGTTGTTATGCTCACTCCACCTCTCCAAGCAGTTTAGGCATTTGAAGGGCACACCACTTGGCCAGGATTGGGTCCCTTTGGAAGAAGGTCTCTGGTTTTCTGTCAGAAATGTGTTTGAATACAAATATATGAGTTTGCATATCTGATGGTGCTCCCACACCAGATCTCAAGGGAGAACCAATACCCCAAAATCCAGCCGTCTCAAGTCTTTGCAATAGACCTTATAGATTTTCTATTCAGTGCATTTCCAAAATGTCCTGTATCGATTGTCTAACCATTTTGTTCCCATGGCAACTTAGCACCTAAGAAAAATGATGCCCTGGCCAGCCACCTTCAATCAGTCATTTTGGGGTCCATTTAACCCTTTCCCATCCAACCCCCGATCTTACAGCACTAGATTTTCTCTTTTCTTTCAATTGCTACCACAATGCAGGTTTTTTTTCCAAGCTTTGTTACATCTGTCCTATCTTTGATTTATGGGCTTCCCAAGCAGGAGGGAAGGCAGGCTCTTGAAATCAGCATCACAGCAAGAGCAGGAGGGGATAATTTTTTTAACATCTTGGCATAAAGTAATTAGAAGACACCAAGCCATTCCGTTCCAAGCTGGCAATGTCACAAGTCACCCAATATGTCCAGGCAATTAGCACCTTATAAAAGTTAGTAGGCTGAAAATTTCCTGCTCTCAGATTTCCCCAGCCTTCCATCTGGATGTTGATTACATTTAAAAGAGCCATTACTCCAAATGCCTTAGGAACCTTCACTAAGGCCCACCACAATATAGTCTAGCAACACAGTATTTCTCCGTAACTGATAATGGTAAGAACCCACTGGATGAGTATCTAATGGATACTGGAAGAGGTTTGTTACAGGAAAAGATGTTCTACTCAGTGTATCTCACACAGATGGGCATGATACGAAAATTCAGTTAAGCATTTTCTAAACAGAATGCTGTCCAGTAACTCCCAGCAGCAAAGAAAACTGTTAGGGGCCCATCTTGTACGTACATCATGCTATTAGGACATTGAATTGTTTCTCATTGTCAAACACACTTCATCTACTTTCAGTTAACCCTCATGATACCTTTCAGAAGGAAAATACAACCAAGAAGTACTGTATGTTATTACAGCAGAAGCTTCCATTAGCAAGAGTCCACATAGACAACAAGTTGCACATCGGTGAAGGCACAGCTTAAACATTCCAGCAGAAAGACAATTTCCCAGGGAGCACAGCCAGCCCTATAAGAAGATGTTCACCAACTCAGCTCACTCTACCTGTCTGATAAAACTGCAATCTGCAGTCTGACCCATACCGCCACATCACTTTCACAGACACTTAGATTTCATCATTTTAAGATGGAAGAAGGAGTGGGGGAGGCATTCCTTTTAGCAAAATAGCTCTCCCCTTCAAAAGGTAAAAGGTGTCTCCAGCTATTGTGGGCCATTTACTGGTCTTTTCCCTGACATGCTTGTCATCTTTGTCTGGGCCATTAAAGCAATATCCAACAATACCTCTGGGCCCCGTTAACCTTCCCTTGTCCAAACCCCCAATCTTACAGCACTACAAGGAAGTACAGAGATTGTAAGCGGTAGGTTCGGATGATCAAGAAATGTAAACATCAAATAAAATACAGTCAATTACAATTGTAGGCAGTGTCATTGTTTGGCTCCCAGGAATTATAAAAATGGAGACATCACCTCTGACGTGTCACCTAGGGGCAAAGGGGCAAACCCTGTACTTGATTATAGGCTTAGTCAGCATTCATTTAAGAATAAGCAAGCTAAATAAGAAGAGCCTGTTGGATCAGGCCAATGGTCCATCTTGTCTAGCATCTGGTTCTCATAGTGTGGTAAAACCTCAAGCAGGACCTGAGCTTAAGAACACTGGAAGACTATAAGTCTGTTGAGTCCAGAGCCTAAAATTTCCTAACTGCACCACTGTTCTTCCTGATTTCCTCTCCCCGCCGTTAGATTCATCAGCAGGGTGACTCGTGTTCTTATTGGGATGTCTACCACCCAACAGTACTTTCCATACCATGCCATCCATAGCAGCAAAGCTCACTTTGTTGCAAATCAAACACAGGTTTCTGATTGAAAGTGGTGGCATTCTGTTGTTATTACAAAAGAATAAGAATAAATCAATGCTTCATCACCAGCCTCTGAATCATTTTAATTGTGGTTTAATTCTAGGTGACCATGCATCTTACTTTAGAGTTTAAAGAGAAAGAATCGTAAAAAAGGGAGAGAAGATGTCTTAACTTTGCCCATCAAAAATTGGCACCTGGACTGAACAGGCAGGGGACACCTGGTAACAATCCCCACCACCCCTAGTGAGATCATTGTATTTCTGTTTAAATTGCAGCAATTATATCAATATTTATAAATTAGCATATGCGGTTTTTATGCTAATCTGTGTCCCCTTTGCCCTCTTCTTTGTTAATGCATTTCCTCTTGTTTCGGTAATGTGAAAGCAGGCGCCCTGTTTAATTCACTTTAGCTTATAATGTTCGTGCCTAAGTGCTAATATAACACACAAATATGTAGAGTAATATTTATCTTCCCAGGATGAAGAACAATCCTGCAAACGTACAGACTGAAAAAATGACCTCTCTCTATCACCGATGTTCAATAAAGCCATAAACAAACAATTTGTTTTACTCATCATCATGTTTCTGAACGGTGCAATGTAGCAAAGGGGGTCAAAGCTTGGAGAATTCGTCTCTATCTATTTAGATATCCAGCATCTGTTCCCAGTAAATCTGGCCAAATAGTCTTTCTCACATTGCAACATGGTACGTTTTTGCTCTGCAGAAGTAAACACTATCTTAAGCAACTGTTCATATGCCAAAGAGCATCTGTGTCCTATTGGACCACTGCCTTAGGGTGAGGGCTCCCTGATTTAAGATCTGCATCCCTGATACCATTTGACCCATGGGAACATCACAAGTTAATTTTGGAGAGAGATATAAGCAGCCACATCCTCTCATGATAAGTGGGCCATTCTGCTTTAGAACTCCTAAGCAGTCTTATCATTTAGCATTCCATGCAAAAACCGCTGCTGGCAGAGCCACTACACGCAGCGTGGCGACCAATGACAAATGTAGACGCTGGACAGTTGCCAAGCATCACTCACTGATGCTAAGTTAAGTCACAAACAACTTAACTGAAAAATTGTGAGTGATTTGTCCTTTCCATGGTGCGTAGAGAATGCTTATGGATGCCCTTTCCTTCAGACGAAATATTTTCTAGTATAGCTATTAATAGTGTGATAAAAGACCACTCTTAAAGACTAGTCTTGTGCAATAATATGTGGAATAATAATATGTGGAATTAGAGGAGCACGCTGTTACCACCTGCTCTTTAAGAGACATATTTGTCATAGATCATGGACAGCCTAACTGGAAATAAACGGGTGGGTCAAAAGTGATGCAACACGGTGACTGGATGTCCAATGCACTCCCCCCCCCCAACAGATGCATAAAGGGGAGGCGGGAGCAGTGAGAAGAAAGAGAGTGGATTCAGCATTATGTCTCTGGAACTGGGCATCTTTAGGAGAAGAGCATAAAGAATGGGAACATTGATTCATTTGACTATTTTGTCCAGTAGACACTACAAATAATTACCCTTCGTGGAGGGGGGAAGGGTTTGCTGATCATTTGTTGATTTATCGTTCTGTATGATTGTGAGATTTTAAAACTGAACCATTTAATAAATATAAGCATTTTTAAAAAAGAAACACCAAACAACCAGTTCCTGCAACTGAGTTTGGAAGCAGAGAGAGCGTGGAGTTATTTAAATGCAGGTGAGAGATGATATCTTCAGGCACTTAACACTCTAGCCTCAGTGTTTTCAACTAACTGCAGTTTCTAAACAGCTTTCAATAGCAGCCCCATGTAAAATGCATTTCACAATTCAAACTTGTAAGTTACCAGAGCATGGATAACTGTAGCCAGACTATCTCTGTACAAGAAGGGTTACACTTGGCATATTTGCCTCTGGCTAAAAGGCCTTTTGTGCTACTGCGACTACTTGAGCTTTAAGTGATAAAGATTAATAGCACTCCCAGGCTGTGCACCTGATCTTTATGGGAGAGGTAAGGAAGCTGTGGTCTTCCATATGTTGAGGGACAACAACTCCCACTAGGACAAGCTAGTATAGTCATTGGGTCACAGAAGATGGGAGTTTTACCGCAATATCTGGAGGGTCACAGCTTCCCCATTTCTGCATTAGAGTGTGTGATTCTTTCCAGAACTGGTTGATCACCAGCTCCCTGATTGGGGAAACCACTAATTAAGAACATTTCTATCTTGTCAGGATTTGAGTTTTAATCTATTTACCTTTATTCCGCTCATTACAGCTTGTAAACAACAGATCAGCATTTCCTCCATGTTACCTGACTAGGCTGGGAAAGACAGAAGGAGCTGGGTGTTATCAGCATATTGATGACACCCAGCTCCAAATCCTCTGAAGGCCTTGTTCATGAACACCTGGATTTTTGGAACAACCTAGGAGACAGCAGTGATCCCTGAGGGACCCCATAATACAAATGCTGCAGGGTTGGACGGTTAATTGGAATTGCCCGTCTCAGGTAGGAACAAAGCCACCGAAAGTAAGAAGGAAAGATTACCCTCAATGTTCTATGGATTGTTCATCTAAGGCTCTTTGTGCACTTATTTGTATTTTTACAGATATATTCCCAAAATATTTTTAAAGTGAGATGTGCATTTTGCAACCAGTCATCTATGACATTCTGGGACATGAGGGGTGTACCTAGAGGTCTGTATGTACCCATCATTCTTTGGTCCTAATAGCTGCTTCCATGACTAAGGGTCAAACTAGATGTTCGCTTAATGGCATGCTGCTTGCACCCACACACCACTATGTTATCCATTATCCGCTGTTACAGAGAGTTAGATTGCACCAGAACTCAGCCCAGGAATGTTTTGAATACTAAGATCAGTCCTTTTCCTTCTGTCTCCACTCCTTCCTTCCTTCCTTCCTTTCCCTTTTGCTCATTTCAGGTGGCTCCCTACATACCTAATTATGAACTCACATAGCCTGAAGAGGAGCTCCTCCCTTGCTTTGCCAGGTCCCTCCTCCCTGCTCATTTCATATCTGAAAAGCATCTCTTCCCTGCCCCATATATATACAGTATACCCATATATGTGTTGGAGGCAGCAATACTTCTGCATGCCAGTTGCTGGAAAACACAGGAAGGAGAGTGTTCTTGTGCTCAGGTCCTGCTTCTGGGTTTCCCACTGGCACCTGTGTCATGAACTGGCAGGACAAGGGGGAAGGAGGAAGAGGAGCCCAACATGGGGTGTAGCTGAAACTGGGACACACTGGGGCAAGCTGGAGATGGGGAAGGAGAGGTTGGTGCAGGAAGCTACAAAGGCGAGGAATGAGATCGGCTTTACCATCTATATACCTCTCAAATCTTCACACACTTGACAATAAAATGGATGATATGCACCTTATTAATCAAGAAAACTCAAGGAAACTCCGAAATGCTAGAGAGGAGGGTTTGAGGAAAGGAGACAGAAATTTGTACAACCAAGCTAGGAGCGCACTGACGAAGGAGATTATAGTGGCAAAACGAACCTATGATTCGGACTCAATTCTCAAACATGTCTCAGCTACTCTTTGGAAGAATTTACAGAACATTTCTGAATATAAGAGAACATCTTTTACTGAATATAAGAGAACATATTCTTCTGCTCCGGAGAGTCAAAAATTGGCAAACGACCTGAATCCGTTTTATAGCAAAGTCAAGCATTATCAACTAGAGCAATTCACTCGGCGCCAGAGGCACCAACAACCACCTCAACCTGTTCTGAAGTCACTACAGGGACAGAAGGCAAAAGCTCCAGGCGCAGTCGGAGTGGCTCCTCTTTGCTTGAAATAGTGTTCTGCGCACTCCGATCCTCACACAGATATTTAACAGATATTTTGTATAAAGTACAAAGTTTACATTGTAAAATTAGCCAAAACAAATTCCAAGTATGTAAGTACTTGGGCAAATAAATTACTATTCTATTCTATTCTAAGTATTCACGGGCAGATGGAGGATGGTGAAGGGATGTGGGTCAGTGCACAGGAACCAGAACAGCAGGGCCCAGCACCAGAGCTGGAGGGACCCCTGTCTCCATGATCATGTCAGATTCTGAGGTGTAGGGAGCAGCAGGAAAAATGCTCTAGGAGGCGGAGGCACCCAAAGGCCCACAGCCCAGCTTGCTAGCTCTGGGAGGAGTTGTGTGATTCCTTAGCTGGAGTGGGCTTGGAACAGGTGAGGGTCACCTGCCTCATCAAGCCCAGTTGCAGCAATCAGCAGGCAAAGTACCAAAGGGAAGCAGAGCTGAGGTGCTGGGTCTGCTCAACTTCCCACAGCTTGGATGGTCCAGGATTGACTGTGTGTGGAACTGACCTCCAGGTGCCCTGATCAGCTGCAGAGGTAGGAGCTAGACATTTGACTTCTTGGCCTGCCGGACTGCATGCTAGTATCTGCTGAGGGTTCGTGCACGCCAGACAGCCTGGCCGCCAGGTATCCTGTGGTCCAGGACAATCTGTTTGCCCACTGTGAGAACAGGGTGTTAGATCAATTGCGCCTTTGGCCTGATCCAGCAGGCTTTTCTTATGTTTTTTATGTTCTGTTCCTAGCAAGACTTCATCTACCACAAGTGCATTGGTTGTAGTAAATTGGCTCTTGCTTCAGAATAAGAATATCAAACTTCATGACAATGCCCATTGATACTATAGAAGCTTTCTCAATGCTGCATTTTATTGTTCAGAAATTCAAGGCATGGGTGCAGTTTATGGAGGTCTTTACTATTTGCCCCTATTATGAATGTTGTTTTCTTTGATGATAGCAAAGCCTATTTTACTTTCTGTGAGCTGACCCCTCTCTTCACTGAGCTTTTGGCTGTGAAAGCATGGTCACACATTTATGAAAAGGATGTGTGCTGTTTGAGTGTGCTTATAAACACATGCCACTTTTTCATTGGGTGAAATATGTGAAGCTTTTAAAATTCACTCAAGTGTTAATAGTTTTTATGTGATGAGGTGAGACTGTTCGTCATGAAATAAACATTTTATGTTGTTGTGTTTGGGCTTTTTAACTAAGACCTTGTATTTATACCAGAGGGATTATGGAGAAATTTAATGAAAGCAGCCTTACCCCCATCAATAACTTATTCTCGCCAAATAAACTGTAATTACAAGAGCATAGCTTGATCATTATTCACCTGCAGAAATTGTGTTTCGTTTCTGAAAGATGTCACATGAACTCTCTGCAGTCTGACTGAGGCTTCAGAAAGGAATTTATTGCTATTCCAGATGTTTTCAAGACAACATTTAGCTCTTTTTGTTGTTGTGTTTGGTATGGGAGCTGCAGTACTGTATTAATATGTTGTTGAGAATATAATATACCTTTTACACCCATATTTCTCTAATTTCAGAAGAAACACATTATTAGATCAGCTTAGAAGCTGCCAAGAGGCAACAGATTCATGCAAAAGATATTGTGTTCAAGAGATCACATTACCCCAGAGGGGGAAGGTGAAAGAACAACCATTCTTACACCATCCAAACTTTTTTACTACACTTGTGCTTCACAAATCGGCTTTGGGGCGAGGAGGGCTGACTTGCTGTTTCTATCTTGGCTGCTGAGAAGTATATGATTGCAACAGAGGTGGGCAACTTAGCGCCAAAGAGCCCAATGCAGTCTTCCTTAACTAGCTCTTGACCCTCTCAGGCCACACCTCTCATTAACCTTGCTCCACGTCAACCTCAAGTGCTTTTGTCTGGATGGAATGTATCATTGAACTATGGTAATGCCTCTCGTCTGCTAGAGGTGGGCAAATGTGTCAATTTCAGTTTCTCTCGATTTCTTGTTTTTCCAATCTGCAATTTGATTCTCTTCATTTCCATAACAGTTTGTGATTTTTTTGTGTGAAATGAAGTCCAATTGAAAATTCACCAGCATTTTTAGTATGAATTTAACTTAATACACACATTTGTATGCCACTTTTCTTCAATATACAATATTTTTACAGTTTCCCCTAATATAATGTGTTTTGTATATTATTTTCACTTATAAATGTAAAGGTAAAGGGACCCCTGACCATTAGGTCCAGTCATGACCGACTCTGGGGTTGCAGCGCTCATCTCGTGTTATTGGCCGAGGGAGCTGGCATACAGCTTCTGGGTCATGTGGCCAGCATGACAAAGCCGCTGCTGGCGAACCAGAGCAGCGCACAGAAATGCCGTTTACCTTCCCGCTGTAGAGGTACCTATTTATTTACTTGCACTTTGATGTGCTTTCGAACTGCTAGGTTGGTAGGAGCTGGGACTGAGCAACGGGAGCTCACCCCGCCACGGAGATTCGAACCACCGACCTTCTGATCGGCAAGCCCTAGGCTCTGTGGTTTAACCCACAGCGCCACCCACATCCCATTCACTTATAAATGTACATGCACATAAATGCACATATGAGGGTAAAGTGTGCAAGTGAATTGGCTGGGGAACTGCACTGCAGAATTCAGAGAAGTGGAAATTTCAAATAGGTCTGCACCCATACTATAAATCATTGATTAAGTACAAATTTCAAAGGGTGGCTTTATTTTTGTTCACATCTTGTTTCAGAAAATTCAAATTTGTCAAGATTGCTTTTGGATGCAAACTGAAATGAATTTGATGCTCATCCCTACTTGCTTGCCTGAATAATAATAATAATAATAATAATAATAATAATAATAATAATAATACCCTGTTCCCCATCCTTTCAATAGGGAGATAATTTTGATTTTTTTTCACTTTATATACCATCTTTCCCCCCCCCCCAAGATGGTGTACATGGTTTTCCTCTGCCCAGTTTATCCTCACAACAACCCTGTGAGGTAGTTTAGGCTGAGAGACAGTGACTAGCCCAAAATCACTCAGTGAGCTTCATGGGTGAGTAGGAATTCGACAATGACTAGAGGTTGTTATATAATTGGTCTTCGTTAGCTACTTTTATTGCAACTACATACCAAGCTCATCATTCTTTTGAAATTTTCAGTTCATCAATTTGTTTCTTAACCAGTGGAAGCTTATTTTGAAACAGCAGTAGGGTTTTTTCTAATTTATCTTTTCTCTGGGAAAAAAGAGGAAATAACTTTTTGCAATAAAAAGTAATATTAGCAAAGCCCTCAGGTTTCTACATAAAGACATTGGAAAATCTACAAGTACCATTTAGAAACATCAATAACTCTTGGCTTACTTTCAAGCTCCTTATGGGAACTGCAGAGTTATTTGTCTGCTTCCTTTAGCATGCTTTGAGAAGTGAGCTAGATTGTTTTTCCTGTTTAGGAGAATAATAATAATCCTGAGACTGTGATAAACTTGGTGTCAGAGATCTGCCAAGGTCTCACGTATGAAATGACTTGTTTTAAAATGGCAAAGAAAGTATGTTTTATAATGGGCAACAATGAGAGCCTAAATGGTTATGCCTGGAATTCCCAAAGAATAAAATGCTGAGGGTCAAAAAGCTTGTGAGAAGAAGGGTGCAAGGTTCTAGGCATAACCCTCCAAAAATGTGGGTCCGGGTAGAACTTGCCATAAACAAAATAAATAGTACACATGTCTATTTTATTTGCACCCCAGTTCCTGTCAGCTTTGTGGCAGAGAGCATGCTTTGCTGGAATATAGTCTGATGTTCAATCCCCAGTTTGTCTAAACCTTAGTCCAGAACAAAATTGGGTGAGTCCAATTTTTACAGCAAAAGCGACACACAGGTGGATGCTGATAAATGCTCTCTTCACCAGAGGTTTACCACCTGGCGTCCTGTCCCCTAGTGGTACGTTTCTCCTCAGCTAGGACAGCTCAGTGCTTGAGAAATGGAAAGTAAAGGAAGGGTGTTATTATACAAGGTTAGGGCAGACCAAATTTGTTTAAAGAAGCTGGCCATTCTAGAGACTGTGAGTGTTTAGACAGCTTACCAGGTATGTCCAAAATGGTGCACTGCCATAGCTGTTTAGAACACACTAACTTATTAGAAGCCAGCCTGGCATAGTTTGCTTGCTGACATCCAATTCAAATGCAACTGTGATCAGGATTAAAAAAACAAATTATGATTAGTGTTGCTTCGTCAGACAAAAGCTCTAAAGCTGAGCAGCAAAGCCTGGCAGTTCCTAATTAACAATGGCCCTTGACGGTTTATTAAATATGGTGCATAAGGACAGGCTCTGGCCATTATGAAAAATACTCTACTTGGAAATGACCACAGCCAAAGGGAGCTCAAGGGCTAGGGTGAGAGAAGTTTGCCCACTAGAGGAGAGGATGAAAGAAAGCACAGAGCAGGCTTGCCATACGTCAGGAAAACTCCTAACATGTCCTGATTTTCAGGTGTAAAAATGGCATTATAACAACTTTGCAGGTGTTTGAAATATGGCAACTTTACTTTTTGAAATATGGAAACCCTAGCTTCCAGTCACTGAAGATTTACTGGCTAATTTGAAGTCTGCATGTGGTCCCTTACAATTCACTTGATTGCTACAAATGGAATGTCTCTTCTTTAATTCTAGTAATGAGCATTTAAAAACCTCCACAGGATCAGGATTTCAGCTATATTTATCTTTCATTCAGAAAAGTGGCAGCTTCACTTTGTTTGCAATGCAAAGTCATAGTCTGAAGCGTCCAGAAGGCACCTTGCTGGGGAAGGCTTTATCTTTACCTTTATCTCCACTAAATAAAGAAGAATATGATGCAGATTCAGGGGCAGGGGCAGCGGCGGACGAGGCGGGCAGAGCGACAGTGGTGCCCTCCCTCCAGTGGTGCTGCTATGCTGCTGAAATGGGGGCTGGGTGGGTCTTTGGGAGACAGCAGCAAAGTTGGATGACGTCCAGATTGGGGAGAGCAGCATTCTGCTCCTGAACCTGTGGGACACTAATACTACCAAACCAGAGCTCCCCCCACCCCCACCTCTCACCAGCTCTTCCCCATATCCCAGTGAGTCACCAGCACTGGTGCCATTTCCCTGCCCTCTATGCCACTACTGGGCAGAAGAAAGGAGATAATTTGACTGGTTTCTAAGTTTCATATAGAAACTTTCCTTTTGATCAGGGGAAAAATATGTAGGCTACATATGTAGCACAGTAGAGGCACAGCCTTTCAAAGAATCCTAGTGCGAACAAATTGCCTGTGAGAAGGGGAAAGGGTTTATAAAGCAATCTAAAGGAAATGAGACACAAACACCCCAGCGATCAGCACAGCATCTTGGTGTTTCCTCATGTATTTTAAATACTCTTTGTGAAACAAGGGTCTGCAGGTCAAAATAAATGCAATAAATACATAACTATGCCAGCTTCTGTAGGCAATTAAGGGAGAGCTGTGTTTTCTTTCTTTTTCATTTGTCGTCATGTATTTCCTGTGACAATAAATTCTCTAAATATTATGCCTCGCAGCAGATTGTACGGCGTCTCATCCACAAATTCCCCAAAGTGTCAGTCTGATATTCAGCCTAGTATTGCAATTATAATGAGGTATGCTCTGAATTTATAAGCGCCTACCTCCCACCATCTGGAGAGCCTCCTTTATTAAATTTGTTTCCTGTATTTATATAGTTGTGTGTTAATTAATTTAAGACTTAAAAGAAATCATCTTCTACGTTCAGCAGCCTGTCACTCCTCTATTTAATGGCAAGCTGGGGGGGGGGGCGGGAGGGAGAGAGCGCTGAAAGGTGGACTGAATGTGTCGATCAGATGGATGGATGTCGGATTTCTCATGGAAATGCACATGTTGAGACTCCATCTGCATCAGCATAAATCCTCATCCAGAGTTAAGTCCTATGCAGTGATGAATTTCACAGTGCAGGTCATGGCAGCCCCTATAGCTGTCCCTAAGGAGAATCCACAGCTACGCCAAGTTGTGTCCCTCTATACATACCCCAAATGCCATTTACAGAACTTTTCTGATAGCCAACAACTGCCATATGACAGTTTTGATGTGGCAGGGCAACATAGTTTTGTGAAATGGGTCCTACATGTTACAATGGTCAGTTATCACCACATTCAGGAAAATACTAGAGAGAAAAAACACTGAGCAACTAATTAATTGGGGGCTTGTGCCAATATGCAGGCCAAAGGCACAAATCCCTTTTCTTCAAAACCAGTAACTTCTTCTTCTTCTTTTCTTATAACAAAATTTGATACCTTTTTGCATCTGCCCCAGCTGCAACAAAACATGTCTTTCTCATATTGATCTCTACAGCTACAGCAGGCGTCGCAACCTTCCAACAGTTTGACATCTCCCCAAAAGACCCACTCCTCCATTGTCTCCTGAGACAGATGGATGCCAACAACTGTTTGGGTTACATGGTTTTGAAAATAAGTTTAATTACAACGCATATTCCTAAAATACACAATGGTTTGTTGTAGTAGTAGTAGTAGTAGTTGTTGTTGTTGTTTTATATGTCACTCATCTGACTGGGTTGCCCCAGCCACTCTGGGCAGCTTCAAACTCAAAATACAAAAATTTCACAATAAAACATCAAACATTAAAAACTTCCCAATACAGGGCTGCCTTCAGGTGTCTTCTAAAAGTTATCTTTCCTGTAAACAATAATAGACTTTTGTGCAGCGGCTTTGCAGGGATCATGTGCCCTGGGTGCAGTCCTACTGGCTGCAGGTGTCTGCTTCACCAACAGCTTCTCCACAGGGTGCACATCGCCAAAGGTCCATCCAGCAGGACTGAACCCTCCTGCTCACTGCAGTTTGCTTGGAAGAGGAAAGGAGATGAAGTGTCTCTGTCCTCTACACCAGGCATCCCCAAACTGGGGCCCTCCAGATGTTTTGGCCTACAACTCCCATGATCCCTAGCTAACAGGACCAGTGGTCAGGGATGATGGGAATTGTAGTCCAAAACATCTGGAGGGCCGAAGTTTGGGGATGCCTGCTCTACACACTTACGACCAGATAGCATTTTTAAAAACTTTAATCAATTCCCCCCCCCCACCAGATTGATCCGGGACCAGATCTGGGTCAGCAGATGATTCTCTCTAACACACACATACACAGCCACACCCCAGTGAAAGCTGGCCCATTTGGACAAAGGGGGCACAGTGCCTCTAACTTCAATCAGTCATTGGCAAGACTCCCCCTGCCTGCCTTCTTACTTACAACCAGTCCAAAGGGTGGCATTGCCTGTCAGCTTCCTCCTCCTTAGGGAGTCTCAGTGTTGCCCTTTTACAGAGCCCAGTAGGGAGGAAGATGGGGATGGAACTAGAATTAGTTGGCCCTGCCTGTCATTGGTTCTAGTTCAGCTTCCTGTTGGCTTCTCCACCTTCAGCCCTACCAATTCCAGTGGGCTTGCAGCAGCTGACATTAGTAACAGATATTTGGAATAGTCAGAGGCTGTTGGAAGCACAAGTGGCCTTCACATTGTATTCTGGAACACCACCTCAAAATGTCCTTCTCCTTTCATATGTGCTCCATCAGCCTCTGGAAGACAATTGCATTTTATAAATTGGGCAGTGCTTCCTTACATTCTGTGCAATGATTGTCCCTGCTACTATCAGACCAACAACCCTCTTACCTTCTGTAATGTGCTATGAACTTCTTGAATAATCCATTTCTTGGAAAGCAAATAAACGTTTATTCATTACTAATTTTTAAAGTTTCCTAAAGATACTTAAGCATGCTGTAATGGTTTCATTAATGGCCAAGCAAGGTTATGCTATTGGCCTTGCAATTTCAGCGTTGGCAGACTGAATGTACATGCAGAGTAATTGAGATTAATTTACATTTTTATTTGCAGTAAAAAGAAAATTATTCACTTTACCCAGAATGCATTAGCATAGCTGATACGGATGAAAACCCAGAGTGAGAAAATCACATTTAGGTTTACCATTCTCACTTTTTTTGTTTTTATGTGCCATCTCTACTAAGGTTTGTATGAGTCTCATAGGATACATGGGCATATGCAATACCATTTCACACTGTGAGTCAGGGCATAAGAATTAAAATAGTCAATCACACCACGGGTTCAGATAACACCATATTCAACGGATACCAGCTTGAGGATCACAAACAGAGCATGATGGAAATAAACATTTCCTATTATTCCCCTCCCCAAGTGTGTGGTACCTGGAAGTCCTCTGCCTCTGAATAGTAATGTTCCATCCTTTTCTTTTCTGGTAGATGCTATCAATATATTCCTCTCTATGTACTCCTCTAAACCCTTCTTTAAGCTGTTAGAGTTATGGACCATTGCATCTTATTAGTCAATTATGGACTGAAGAAGTACTTTTGTTTCTCCTGAACCTTCTGCCAGTCAGTTTTAATGAATAATCCCAAATTCTAAATGTTTTGAGGCAAAGAATAAATATTCTCCCTATTCAGTCTTTTCACTTTCTTCATAACTTTATAAGCCTTTCTCACATCCTTACTTGGTTCTCCTTTTAATCCAAAACCAACACAATATAAAAGACAGTCTGTCAAATATGAAGATGCTATAGATTTTCAGAATGGCATTTCCGCTAGGGCTGTGGCACTGGATCCAGCTGAGACCTGAGCCAAATTTGGGCCTATTTGGAGGGATCTAGGCATCAGCTGAGTCAGGCTGAGACGGCTACTTATCACTGCAGGTTGGATTGGATGGCCCAGAATGATCTGGGCGCGTCAAGAGGTGGAGGCATCAGGCAGGAAGGAGAGGCAGACTGGCACCCATGATTCCTGGAACCTCTGCTGGCATCAGGCTCCACTTCCACATGCAGAAGATGAATGGAAGACATGCAGAGGAGCAGATACCTCCTCAGACACAGCAGCCACCTATTGTCTTAAGGATGAGGCTGTGTGCTTACTTTGGCAGCACATATACTAAAAAATATTATGGGTGAGGCTGCCACCTCTAGTGCCACCATAGATGCTGATGGTGATGCTCTATGTTCAGGCAGTCCAGAGCATTGTGACACAGGATAAACAAGTGGCCAATTAGAAACCAGGACATTGTGATACTTTGTGAATAAGCAAACAAGAAAGGTTTGGGTGTTGTGACACATGGCAGAGAGAAGCATTGTGCAGTTTCTTCCTATTATTTTTTCATGGTGCAGCTTCTTCCAAATTGCTTCCTTTCCACTCCTGCACTAGACTTCAGCACTGCTAAAACATTACAAGACAATTTGGAATTAACGGGGAGGCTATAATATTATTTATTTAATATTATTAAAATGGAAACTTGCAATAAGTTGCCCAAATACAATTTGAGTGAAGGGAAATCTCATATCACTAGTATCTAAACTCTAATTTGTTCTCTGCACTGTACTTGAAGAAGTAGTAGTAGTATCCCCAGATGGCAAGAAAAAAAATGCCTCTTGTGTTGAGAACACACTTCTGAAATTATTTCTTCTCTCTCCCACATCAGCTTGTTTTGTTGCTCGTGTGGCATATCTCTGAAATTTTACTTTGCGGTGGAAAAGTTAGCCACTCAAAAAATCTGTTAAAAAGGAACAGTGTGCCCAGAGAGTACCAACATGCTAATCAAATTAAAAATAATTACAGCTCTATATATACAAAATATATCATCAGTGGAAATATAATCAGGAGCTCGCAGGGGAAGAGATGCAGTGAATGTTTTCACTCTAAGAGATAAACAAATGTAAGGAAGAGAAACAGCTTTTGTGACAAGATCACATGCTGCTTACAATAAAGTAAAAAATGCCATTCAACACAATGGGATTATTAAAACAGCAGAACAGTATCATAAGACATTTATTAGCTATTTATTTATTTGTTCACATTCATCCGTCTATCCCCATGGCACACTACACTGATGCTGTGGCAGATTCATACAAATTAAAAACTGAAATGATTTTGGGTTAGAGCACTTTAGCAATGAGTTGCGGATGTGAGGTGGTTTTTAATTGGCACAAACAACCCTGAATTCGTAAGACTGATGAGGGGACCATATCCTCAAAGCTATTGATCGTCTTGTGAATTGAATTACCCATAAACAGAAAGGGGCAGTTTGATCCATAAAGCTACCAATAATTTGAAAGCATGGTCCTCCCATTGGTCTTCCAGAATCTGCTGCTAGTGCCAGTTAAAAGCCACCTCACCTTCTCAATTCAGAACCTATCATTGTTGTCATCATCATGTACTGTATAGCCATTCTTATTTTCTCACAAGTTAAAGCGCATGTGAACCACTGACCTATGAAGATGAATGTTGTAAAATATGAAGGGAAAGGAAGGAGGGAGGGAGGGAGGGAGGGGTGGGGTTCCTTGAGAAGTCAGTGCTTTGTCTTTCAAGGTTTTTTAAAATAAAATATATTAGGCAAGGTGCTGCATCAGCTTTTTAGAAAATGCAAAATAAAGCAAGTGGTCTATCCTAACTAGAATTGTTTCCTTTTATATGAATAGAGGCTTTTTGCTTTTTGGAGCCATAAAGGAACAGAACTTCATCAAGCAAAAGCATCTTTTAATTTCTGCCCTGTTGTAGAGTTGATATACAGACATAGAGCCTCGGTCCATAAAACAGGGGCAAACCTAAGTCTAGCTAAGGAAAGTCAGCTGTACCTAGAACCTAGCTGACAAGGCCCATCACTATAAGCTCTCAGCTCCTTGGAGGAAGGGAGCAAAGGTACAAATGCGACAGTCTAATAAATAAATGTTCCCACATGGTCGTTTACCTCTAGTTGGAGTTCCATTTGATTGCTTTCATCCCAGTGCTTCCCAGGGAAACTGTCAAGTTTGGCACTGAACGTCTCATTTAAACAAAACTAGAAAACTATGAAATGAGCAAAACATGGCTCTTCATGAAATGAAAAAACTCTGCAGTGGAAGCAATTCCGCAAGTTTGCCAAATAAGCTACGGTCAACCTTTGCCAACCTGGTGCCCTCCAGATATTTTAGACTACAACCCCCATCAGCTCCAGCCAGCGTGGACTGATGGAAGTTGTAGTCCAACAGCATCTGAGGAACACCAGGGTGGCAAAGGGGATCTCACACTCTCCTAGAGGTATTTCCCCCCCCCCCCAAGGTCAGATCCTTGGGTAACCATTTTTCATTTGTGCCAAATCAGACCTACAATGTGATGCATTTGCCATTTCTCACTTCAGAGTGCTAGCTTTTTCACAGCCTTGAGCAGTGATGAGTGGTTGGGGCATATTTAATGCATGTACTGTAAAAGCTGCTCATTGGGTATGAGACACCTTGCAGCAAATGCTCAAAGTTCAAGCCACAGAGTCCTTTACTATGCCTAAGAATTCTGTGGTTCAGAGCTCAATGACGTTCAAAATCTAGAGCTCCCCAGGCTTGGTTTTCTGCACAAAGGTTAAGGAAACAAAAAGACGCAGCTGCTTTTATGCACCAATAAAAGAACCCTCAGATGCATACAGATGTAAGCAATGAAATGCATCTGCTTGGAAGAGCTCCGACTGGTATAACCAGAGAACAGTATTATGGGGAAAGACCATTTTTTTAACCAGCTGACCTTGTGTCTCCCTCTGTTCTGTGAAAATCCTAATATAACATTTATGAGAAGCTTATTAAAGTAGGGACATTCTTGTAACCAGCCAAAGGGCAGTAAACTACTGAGGTATTACATGCATGAATGCAGAGGTACCGGTAGCTCCGACATGGATATTTGCCAGAGTTGGGAATTGTCTTCAGCTTGAAGAGGCACAAGCACTCTCCAGGCATTCTTCTAAACCTGGGAGTTCTACATACCTGGGTTCTGTGGGGGACGAAGATGCCAGCTTCCCCACCTCCATTCATGTTGTCCTCCGCAGGTTGTGAAGCAACTGTCTGGAGTGTGGAGCTTCCTGCATTCATGGAGGCTTCCTGAGCAATGTAGAACTTTGGGAAATTGGGTTCTACTTCACCCAGGAAGCCTAGATGAGTAGAAGGAGGCCCCAAACTCATGTGTGGAATACTTAGGTTAGAAGGATGCCTGAAGAGGACTACACTGGACTAGAAATGATAAATTCGTTCCTGAAAAATGATATGACATTAGAAGAAATAAGGACATAAACAGAACCTGCTGGGTCAGGCCAGTGGCCCATTAGTCCAGTATCCTGTTCACAGGTTTTTTGCAGGCCAACTAGATGTGATGCATCTTCAAGAGTTGCTAACAGCTCTTTTTTTCTAGAAAATGATTGACCCCCATTGCCAGTATCACATTACAATGTCACCTCCAACACACAGCTCTGGGTGCCATGACACTTACAGCAGCCAGCACACTACAAAGAGGTGCCGGAACGTACCAAAGAGGTGGCGGGACTCATTTCCGCTGCGTTCCAGCTGAAAAAAGTCCTGGTTGCCTGGATGCCTAGACATAGTAGTGACTGGTGGGAATGTGTTACTCTGCTGTACGTGGCAGAGTACTGCCACTTACGAGGAGGAGAAGGGGTGAGGTAGCAAGAGTTCAGCGTGGTGTGAACACTGCAGCAGAACCAAACCAATGCTCCCACTGGTGCTTCTGTGCTGTGCCTACGCTGAGCAACCACAGTCTTGCCCCTCCCGCTCTGCCCTATTGGACATTACAAGTTGAGGAGACAGGAGTTCTCATCTTTAAGGATGGAGTGTGTTCCACAACACTCATAGTATGGGGGGCGGGGTGGAATCTCCTTATCACAAATAAGGAAGGAAGCTAGCCAGTCAGCAGAAGCCACTGAAAACTATCCCAATCCCTAACACACACACAAATATATGAGAGAAAGCAGAGAAAGATGCATAACAAAAATGTCCAAATGTGGGAGAAATTCAATATTTGTCAGCCTATGTGCTTATTAACTTTTGCTAAGCAGAAAATATTTTGACTGAAGTGGCTTAATCCCCAAACACACAAGCTATGAATAGGCTTTGATCTTTTCAAAAGACAGAAAGTTCTTTTGGGGGTTTCTCTCTCTCTCTCTCTCTACATATTTCAAATGTATGTGTGAAGTTCTTTATATTTTAGAAGACTGCCAACTGTTCAGGGAATTGTTTATATGTTGAATCTTGACTGGTTTAGAAATTTAAAGCCAGAACACCACCACAAAAGAAATAGCTTTAGCTTCTATGTGGAACGTATACAGTTAGAGGAGAGTTTTAGCAAGTGAGGCAAGCTGCAATAAGGTGGGGGGGGGGACAGGAATTAATTTGACAACATGATACAGTAGACCTACTAGATGTTAGATGACTATGGCCTTCAGATCTCAGGGTACGCACGCAGCTATATTCAATTTGCACTGCAAGGAACGTGGACGTTCTTCTGTGAAAAGCACCCAATGATTCAAAGATGTGAACTTCAAGCCCCAATTCTGTCACATGAAAGCAAAGTTAAAAGACTCAGAGAAGACACTGCATCTTCTTTCAGGCCTTTTAAATCTGCTGAATTATGTCAGCTGATCTCACGGGTGTTGTTGGGAATCGAGGCCGTTCCCGGGGTGTGGCCGCTGTTGCATGTTGACAGTTTCTAGGAGCCGCAGATGAGAGTTGCATGCAGGGTGGGAACCAAACTACCCAAGAAGGAGCACAATGTGACCCCCCATCCCATACACCTGAAGGACAGTATACAAATTTAATAAATAATGGCAATATGAATAATAACAACAAGAAGAACTCAGCATAACACTTTGTGCTTCTGAACAAGTGAACTGCAACCCACAAAAGTGCAGGCTATAAAAATGTGTTAGTCCTTAAGGTGCCACAAGCCTCCTTGTTAATTTTGATTAGTAATAGGAACTTTGGCCTTACTAGATCAGTAATAAGGAGATTTCATGCTCAAGTTATCAGAGGTTGACTTGTTCAAACAGTAAATTTTTTGCAAAACCGCAGGATAAGATACGGTAACTGGCTCAGAAGAAATTGCAGCCTTGATGTCGCATGTCATGGTTTACAAGGATCTAATAGTAACACTCTTATTGTTACAGGAATTATTTTCCCCCGTCTTTGATCTGCTGATGAGCTTTCTGCCTGTATCCAGAGATTACATAATATGACGTACAACTGGAACCAATTATATCCATACTACACAGAACAATTTGATTCTTCAAGTAGGAATTGAAGTAGAACTGACTGCACTTCAGCTCTCAAGTGCTGCTGAGTTCAATCATCCATACAAGGCAGGCAGAAACAGCAAAGGGTCTTATTAATTAAAGCTGAAAGCTAAAAGGTGAAGAGCAGAATGCAGCAGTGCCACTCTTAACCTTGTTTGCCGAGCAATGGATTCCTGCATCTGCCCTACTCATACTGTGGGGGGGGGGGGGTGGATAAAATAATACAGTTCTTAATTGAATGGAAGTAAAGCAACTGGCTGCAACATATCCACACAATAATGTTCAATATCACCTTGATGCGCGTTGCCTTTGCTCAAAATTGTATTTGGTTGAATAGAATCGGTGCTATATACACTATAATGTGAAGAGGGAGCCTGAAGGCTGGATGGAATAATTTGTAGACTGAACATGCTGCCTTTGCTACAGTGTCCATTTGCTTTGACCCTAAAGGTCTTAATTCGCTTTAAAACAAACAAATAACTTTATATACCAACTAGAATGAGGGGGGGAAACAGTTTTTGGTTTTCTTTGCCCCTAAACAGTTGAGAATGGAAGTCTGCTTCCCCAAATCTTGCACCATCATTCAGTTGTGTTTGTAGACCGCATCTCTGTTGGTTGCTACTCCTGTCTACCAAAAATCTAAATGTGATAATGGCAGGAAACTTTGTGATGGGATCTCCCACTTTTTTTAAGGCAAAAGCAGCCACAGGATTGAAAGCATATAGTACAGTTGTCCCTCTACTTACGAATTACTCAACATCCGAAGTTTTTGACTTACGAACGGGACAAATGGCCGCATGCTTACAAATTTTTCTACATCCGAACGGAAACCATTGGCGGTTTTAAATGCGGTTTCCTTGACTTACGGATTTTTTAATGTGGTTTCCTCGACTTACATTTTTTTCTGAATATTTTTTTCCTATGGGAATCCGCTTTTCGACTTACGAAATTTTTGACCTGCGAATGTGCATTCGGAACGGATTAAGTTCGTAAGTCAAGGGACCACTGACACAATACAAGAAAGTGTCCTGGTTTCCTTTCCATATTTTTGGGCCCACACTGCTCACTCCCTAGTTTCTCAGGAAAATATCTTTTCAAAGTCTTATACCCAAAGCAAAGCATTCCTTTTTCTACTAGTCTCTCCTGGCTATGTGCAGCAAAATGCTAACTGGCCGTTAATATGCAGAACAAAAACACTCTCCAAATGCATTTATGTACTAGGCTTAGGGACACTTTTCTGAATAGATGTACTGTATATTGGTTTTCCATGTGTTCAGCAGCTGTGACACAATTAAAGAGCAGGCTAATTAAAGGTATGAGTAATCTTTCAAGGCATTGTATGGGGATCTAAAAGGGTAAAGGCATTGCTCATAAAACAGGTGAACAATTAATCAAGTAACTCTGAGCATTAGACTTGGCCAATAAAACTTTACATTTGATAACCAGAACAACCCTCAAAGAGCTTTACGGTGTTGTTCCAGCAAATTGTCCAAGTATTAAATTGTCCATAAGCAATTGTTTTACAGTGATGGTGGGGTGGGAGGAATAAGCCTCTTACAAGATGTGCTGAAAATATGTCACAGTAATAACACATCATTCAGCCCAGACACTGAGGTCCAGCTCTGAGGGACTTCTGGTGGTTTCCTCACTGTGAGAAGTAAAATTACAGGGAACCAAGCAGGTCTTTTCAGTAGTCACACCAGCCCTGTGGAGTGCCCTCCCAGCAGATATCAAAGAATTAAACAACTATATAAATTTTCGTAACCATCTGAAGGCAGCCCTGTTTCAGGAAGCTTTATTATTTAATACTATTACCGTATTTTATTTTTATTATAGTAGATGGGATGGCATACATTGCAGACATAGGCTTGTTTACTCTGAAGTACATCTCACTGAGTTCAGTGTAAGTTGCCTCTCATTGTATTTAGAAACACTTTGTCCAGTTTTGTCTTCTCCCTGGTTTTGTTTCAAGTACCCATCCTATCAATATCACAATAATAAGTCCCATCATCCCTGACTATAGGCCATGCTGACTGGAGCTAATGGGAGTTAGAGTCCAACAACATCTAGATGGCAAAATGATTTAAGCATATTTTGAAATGAGCAAAGTAAGTCTTCCATTATCTATAACTATAAAGATGCTCAAAACTATGATAGGCTTTCTATAATGTAATAAACTGACTGGAATGCGACATGTTTTGCTAGATACAATTGTAATTTTGTTGATAGGTGATTTGTAATCTTGTCTTCTTATTAATGAGAACTTTTCAGCTTGCTCATACTATAAGGTTCCCCACCAACATATATATATATAATTTTTAATAAGACTCCCCAAATAGATTTCCAGAACCAAACAAACAATTGCCCATGTTGAATTTCAGTTTGGTTATCATTGCAGATTCTGTCCGTAACACACAAGCTGAGCTTGACATCATAACAGTGGGGGAATGATGTCTGAATCATTCATGTGACCCTCTGAATACATGTTTAAAAAAACCTACAGCTTACATTATGGTGCCAGACACACTTTTTCCTTTTCCTAATGCATTGTCATTAAGACAACAGCACCTTCCTCATTAAGTATGCGAGGCCCTCTTCCTGGGACACCTGGCAACCAGTTATGATTCCTCAAACTCAGCCCTCCAGATGTTTTGAGACTACAATTCCCATCATCCCTGACCACTGCTAGCTAGGGATCATGGGAGTTGTAGGCCAAAAACATCTGGAAGGCTGAGTTTGAGGGAGCCTGCTCTAAGCCCCACATGGTGAAGTTATCAAATAAGGTATTATTACAGCACATCTTGTAATTAGGTGTGCCAGATGTGATCTAGCTCTACTGCCAATGGTCTCTGGGCCATAACTTAGAAGATTTTGTGACACGGGAATAGCACAAACCAGAACCGAATGCCAAGTCTGAACATCTGGCATGCTTTCAAGCAATCTTCCAAACCAGTGCTGGACCGAAGGGCATTAGAGCCCTATATGAAGCATATTCTCAGTCCCTGTCACCAATATGTAAACTTAATCCTCTGCTCTCCGCCAAGTATGATTGTGCAGGAACCTGTGCCATCAAATCCCCACTCAGACATGAAGCTCACTGGATGACCAAAGGCCAGTCATTCACTCTCGACCTAAGCTACCTCACAGGGTTGTCATGAGGATAAAATGGGAAGGGAAAGAAGAACGATGTACACCACTTTCAAGTCCTTGGAGTGGGATATGAACAAACAAACAAATACTTAGCCTAGCAGTTATTCTCCAAGGCACAAGGAGAAGGGGAGTGACCTTTCTTGGCCACTGCCACTTAATAGCCTTCAAACTGAATATGCCAAGGACTAAATTTGAGACCTTCTGTATGCAATGCATGTGCTTTGCTAGAATATATGTTTTGTGGAATGTAACTTCCGAGTAGTGGTGCTTGACTTTCTTCAGCCTGTGCCTTTCCCATCACAAAAGATCCTGCCCCAAGTGTCTATTTTTATGAGAATGTATGTGATTGCAGTATTCACATAGTACCTTGCGCACACACCAGAACAAAAGCAAAGTAGGTATATTTCCAACTCAAAGTCATTTTAAAATGAAAGCTGCACTTTTTGTTGTTTACATCTTTTAAAATATTGTGTTTCTATCCTGAGTAATTACTTATTGTAATTATGACTTTGAATAGTCCTATTGAAAGCAATGGAAAAGTCATTGCTAGTAATTCATAGTTATCAGGAAAACTGAGTCTTTCATCTTTTGTCAATGACAAAGGCATTTCCTAGAATTCATTATTTTTCCACTTCATACATGCATAACTATCTGTGGCACCTACATTCTGCGAGAACCAATAGCTAAAAATAAAATGTACTTAGCTAGAGGGAAACTATTTTCTCCTGAGTGAAACAAAGTGACAGGTAGGTAAATGAAGGGGAAGGGGGGTCATAGATGGTCATTTTGTGTAAAGATTCTCATTAGTATAAATGCAAAACAGGGAAATGGTTCAGTAAAAATTGCTATTAAAAACCTATTATAAAACTTTCATTTTGTATAGCTTTCCAGAGATATATGCACAGCAATTATGTTCCCTACTAGCACCTTCTGTTCGGTGTCAGATATCATGTTTTTACATCAGAGGAGAGCATGTGGAAGGATGGAATAAGAAGCAAAAGTCTAAACCAGGTATCCACATCTGTCAGAATTCCCTTTCCTATAGGATTATTAAAAGGCTCAAGAGTCCTGCCCTCGTTGCATCGGGTCACCCAGAAAAGTGCAGGGCCGTTGATTTCAGGTATTTGGTGTGTCAGGCTGTCCCACCACTAACCACTTTTTTATTATCAAAAGAGTAAAATATTCTTGCAAATTCCCTCACCCTTCTATGCCTCTTTGCCTCAGCAGAAGAGGGTTATTCTCTTCCTATTGAAAGGCACATGTGCAAGAAAGGGGAGGCAAGAACCATGTCGAAATTCAATTCCCTCATCCTTCTTGTCATCCCTGTGCAATCAGGCTCTCCCATATTTCTGGATGAGACATGAGGACCACTTAATCCCTTGAAAGAAAAAAGGTGATGAACCAAAAAAAATGGATGAATCACGAGCAAGTGCATATAATCCTTGAGAGAACAATAGATTTGATGGCAACTTTGCAGACACATTTTGAGTATAATATGAAAATGTCAGGCTGTTTTGTCTTATTCTCTCTGCTTTGCTGTTATATCCCCCAACAGGAGGACTAGAGATGTATTTGAAAGGTGGTTTTAAATGGTAACCAGAATGAGGGAAAACCTTGTTTGTCTCATTCCAAATTTGGAGTACATACAATATATCAAATATATATAGCAATAGATCAAATAGATCAATAGATCAAACATATCCATTCTTAAGGAAATCAGCCCTGAGTGCTCACTGGAAGGACAGATCCTGAAGCTGAGGCTCCAATACTTTGGCCACCTCATGAGAAGAGAAGACTCCCTCAGGAAAAGACCCTGATGTTGGGAAAGATGGAGGGCACAAGGAGAAGGGGATGACAGAGGTTGAGATGGTTGGAGAGTGTTCTCGAAGCTACGAACATGAGTTTGACCAAACTGCGGGAGGCAGTGCAAGACAGGAGTGCCTGGCGTGCTCTGGTCCATGGGGTCACGAAGAGTCGGACACGACTAAATGACTAAACAACAACAACAACAATATATATGGGGATTAGGCACTTCTAATGGGAAACATTAGAAACACAAGATGAAGTTGCTGGTCAGTTTCTTTATTTGGCATTCTTGTACTTTGAACAAAAAGAATATATATGAATTTGCTTTATTCTGAGTCAGACTCCTTGTCCATTTAGTGCAGTGCTGTTCCCTTTATGTGGCAGTGCCCTTCCCTGGCTCAGGCAGATAGGGTGGCCTCTCTCAGCCCTACCACCCAAAATGCTTCAAATTGGCTTAAGGAACTTGACCACAGAATTATAGAAATCCTGCTCACCTTTCTGTGGGCAGCAGTTGCTACTCCGTGTGCCCACTGCCAGGGCTTGGCTCCATGATAGAAGCCGTAATGGCTGGCAGGAGACAAATTATTCTCCTTCTGGCTGTGGTGAGTTTGAATTTGCTTGCCTGTGGAAGTGGCCATCACAGGCAGGCCAAGACTGGCATCACGGGCAGGGTGGGCCCAGGGTGGGCCACCAGGGGTTTTCATTGTCACCAGTGCTACTCTCCTGACTGTAGCTTGTGCCACTTACGAAGCTGGTCCCAGAGTTTGATGGACCCTTTGGAACAGTGTGGACAGGTGCAGCAGGTAAGGGTACCTGGCAAAGATGGGGAGGGGTGCCTTTCATGAGCAGAAGGGCTTCTGTAAGCAAAGCCATCAGTGGATACAAGCCTGTATTAGCACATTTGCTGTCAGCAATATGGGTGAGGTCCATTTTTATTGAGCTATTGCCTTGATAAGGCAGGCAGGGTGGAGAAGGGGCAGAAATGTTACACCCCTTTCTTTCTTTCTTTCTCTCTCTCTTTCTCTCTCTCTCTCTCTCTCTCTCTCTCTCTCTCTCTGGTGTTGATCATAAGTATTCTGTTAGTTTCAAATAGTTTCAACTTTGAAACGACCCCATCGTTCACCATATACTGGAACTAACATTATTCAATAAGTTCTGTTATAGACATCAATCATTCTTTCTTTGTTTCTGGCTTTTCTTGTACACAAGTGCTACCTGCTTTCTGTCGGATATGGAATATTGCACCACAGTTTCATTTATATCAGATGCAAAACATGATAAATGTGACATTTCTATTATCTTACAAGGTCCGGGGGGCTTTTTTTTTTGCAACTTATCACTAGGAAAATGCAATTAAATTCAGCTTCAGCCAAATCACCATGTCAAAAACATAACTGATTAGATTTAAAATGGCAAATGCAATTAATTGTGAGGTAGCTGTTTGGAAAAAAATATTTTGATCAATCTGAAGCTAGGTTTTGAAAGTTTAATCAAAGTTACTCATAATTTCTGGGAGTAAATTTGAAGTAACACACTGCAGTTTTATACAGCAAGGTTACTCGGATGTAAGCCCATGGTGTTCCTGGGAGTTTACTCTCTCATTGGCGTTTAGGATTGCAGCAATGGGAGGAAGCCCCACTGAACACAGAGGTATTTACTTCCAAGTAAACATGCACATAGGATTGCACTCTAGGTGTGTAAATTATTTCTATATTAAGATTTGAACTGTATGCTGTTATACTAAAACTTTCTGACAGTAAGAATCATAGAATCATAGAGTTGGAAGAGACCACAAGGGCCATCCAGTCCAACCCCCTACCAAGCAGGAAACACCATCAAAGCATTCTTGACATATGGCTGTCAAGCCTCTGCTTAAAGACCTCCAAAGAAGGAGACTCCACCACACTCCTTGGTAGCAAATTCCACTGCCGAACAGCTCTTACTGTCAGGAAGTTCTTCCTAATGTTTAGGTGGAATCTTTTTTCTTGAAGTTTGAATCCATTGCTCCGTGTCCGCTTCTCTGGAGCAGCAGAAAACAACCTTTCTCCCTCCTCCATATGACATCCTTTCATATATTTGAACATGGCTATCATATCACCCCTTAACTTTCTCTTCTCCAGGCTAAACATACCCAGCTCCCTAAGCCGTTCCTCATAAGGCATCGTTTCCAGGCCTTTGACCATTTTGGTTGCCCTCTTCTGGACACGTTCCAGCTTGTCAGTATCCTTCTTGAACTGTGGTGCCCAGAACTGGACACAGTACTCCAGGTGAGGTCTGACCAGAGCAGAATACAGTGGTACTATCACTTCCCTAGATCTAGATGCTATACTCCTATTGATGCAGCCCAGAATTGCATTGGCTTTTTTAGCTGCTGCATCACACTGCTGACTCATGTCAAGTCTGTGGTCTACCAAGACTCCTAGGTCCTTTTCACATGTACTGCTCTCAAGCCAGGTGTCACCCATCCTGTATTTGTGCCTTTCATTTTTTTTTGCCCAAGTGTAGTACTTTACATTTCTCCTTGTTAAAATTCATCTTGTTTGCTTTGGCCCAATTGTCTAATCTGTTAAGGTCATTCTGAAGTGTGATCCTGTCCTCTGGGGTATTAGCCACCCCTCCCAATTTGGTGTCGTCTGCAAACTTGCTCAGGATGCCCTCAAGCCCATCATCCAAGTCATTGATAAAGATGTTGAATAAGACTGGGCCCAAGACAGAACCCTGTGGCACCCCACTAGTCACTACTCTCCAGGATGAGGAGGAGCCATTGATGAGCACCCTTTGGGTTCGGTCAGTAAGCCAGTTACAAATCCACTGAATGGTAGCATTGTCTAGCCCACATTTTACCAGCTTCTTTACAAGAATATCATGGGGCACCTTGTCAAAGGCCTTGCTGAAATCAAGATAGGCTACATCCACAGTGTTCCCTTCATCTACCAGGCTTGTAATTCTGTCAAAAAATGAGATCAGATTAGTCTGACATGACTTATTTTTCAGAAACCCATGCTGACTTTTGGTGGTCACAGCGTTCCTTTCTAGGTGCTCACAGACTGTTTGCTTAATGATCTGCTCTAGAATCTTTCCTGGTATTGATGTCAGGCTGACTGGGCGGTAATTGTTTGGGTCCTCTCTTTTCCCCTTTTTGAAAATAGGGACAACATTTGCCCTCCTCCAGTCTGCTGGAACTTCGCCTGTTCTCCAGGAATTTTCAATAGAGCTGTTCAATAGAGCTGTCCAACCTTCCTTGGAGGTTTTTAATCAGAGGTTGGATGGTCATCAGTCATGTATGATCTAGTTGAGATTCCTGCATTGCAGGGGATTGGACTAGATTATCCTTGTGATACCTTCCAACTATACAATTCCATGATTATGATGTGTGCCTGACTTCCAAGTCTCCTTTGTTACTCCCTCCCACCACCACCACCTTTTCGTTTGGAAAGCAGATTAACCATTATTTTGCATAGATTAAATAATATTGGAATCACATTTTTTTAAAATCTTGAATAGGCTTCATGGTTAAGCCTCAACCAGAATGGTAGATGGTGACATACATATGAATGTGTCTAATTGAACTTGCACCGATCCTTCTCTTGGTGGTTGTTTATGCTAAATCCGAAACGTCATGTAGCTACTTAGTCAAAATATTCAGTAGAAATGGAGGAGAAATTCATTTCCATTATAATTCATTTTCCATTTGCAAACCTACCTAATTCACACTCTCTGAAACAACATGCAAACCAAAGCCATCTTTTGAAATTCAAATTTCCCTGAATTTTGCAGTGCAGTTCTTTAGCCAAGTAAAGTACCCAGAATTCAAATACTAAAGTGTGTGTATAAATGCATATATTGCTGAAAATAACATACAAGAATGCATTATATCAAGGGAAAATGCTTTGCAAAAATGTTTATATCCCCCCCAAAAAATAATAATCACATATATTAGGAAATGCTAAAATGCTGGTGAATTTTCACAAGCCTCTTCATGCCATTTCTGTTCACGCAGTGCGCTCTGCTAATATAGCGTGCTCAGACTTTTGAAGTCTGAGTCGCTGGTTTACGTCACACCAGAGGTCGGGGGATCGTCCAGCATGTTGGCTGGAAAGGCACAGGCCCGGCTCTAGGTAAGGTCCCGGTGGCGCGGGGCGCGAGGGCACCAGGCCGGCAGAGGGGGGCGCTCGCAGTGAAGCCGCGCGGAAGCCGTGCTGCGAGGGCGGGGGCGCCGGAGCGATCTCCGTGCCTCAGCGCCAGGGCGCCTGACCTGCTTGAGACAGCCCTGGAAAGGCATGATCCAGCTGGGGGCTAGCCAGCTGGCCTCTCGACCCCCTCTGGATGTTGACATGAGCCCGGCCTCGCTGTGGAGGGCAGGATATAAATAAAATTTATTTTTATTATTACTATTATTATTATTTATTTCCATTCCTAACTTTCCATTCTTTCTTTCATTCCTACTATGGAGGGTGGGAGGAAGCACTCCCTTATTACAATAGCAATAGATCTTTTGTATTCCCTTTCAACAAGCCATTTACCTCCCATCTTTTTCACTAACCCAAATAAGGCTGTTATTAATTATGTTCATTTACAAATAATAATAATAGATCATGATATTTGTTTTTTAAATGAGAGGTTAAAAATACTGTTACACACCACTCCAATCTCCGAGCAGACTCCAGGCATTCCAGTACTAGCCCATGGCTTGGTTTGCTTCAAATAAAGGTGAGGGGAGACTGTGATGACATTAGGATATACGGTTTCATTTGCACATATATACAACCTAAGCACAGGATAGACGGGTTCACAGCATTAATGGTCCAACAGATCTTGCTTCCCCCTTAGGTTTCCAGGGGAGCTCATAGTCCAGCACAGAGCAGTATATGTCTCTCTGACTGTAGCCTCTCACATTTCACATCCAGCTCCCAGTCGTCGTCGTCGTCGTCCCCACAACTCTGACTATGGTTCTCCTACATAGCAGCTAAGTAAAAGGTAAAGGTAAATGACCACTGGACGGTTAAATCCAGTCAAAGGCGACTGGGAAGCGGCACTCGCCTCACTTTCAGACCCAGGGAGCCAGCATTTGTCCACAGACAGCTTTCTATGTCATGTGGCCAGCATGACTAAACTACTTCTGGCACAACTGAACACCATGATGCGCACAGAAACTCTGTTTACCTTCCCTACCTATTCATCTACTTGCACTGGCGTGCTTTAGAACTGCTGGGTTGACAGGAGCTGGGACAGAGCACTGGGAGCTCACTCTGTCATGGGGATTCGAACCGCCAACCTTCCGATCAGCAAGCCCAAGAGGCCCAGTGGTTTAGACCCCCACATCCCCCACATAGCAGCTACTGGTGGGGGAAAGGCCCATTCATTTGTTCTATGACACAGAGCAGTTTCTTTCATTATGCTAAATCATGATGCTTAACCAGCCGGCAAAAGCCAAAAGAACTACCATAGTTTGGCAAGGTTACTCTTATACTGGATCGCGAGCTCTGGAAAGGGGACCCAGGGTTCCATCCAGACTGACCACTGGTCCTGTTAGCTAGGGATCATGGGAGTTGTAGGCCAAAACATCTGGAGGGCCGCAGTTTGGGGATTCCTGATATATAGCTTGTATATGTCATATATATCAGGCGGGGGGGTATACTGGGTACTATCCAACATTGGTCATAGAGTGGACCCATTGAAAGTGCACCGAGAATGACTTAGCTGGATATAACTCACAGAGTCTATGGACCGTCCTTCTGTACTGGTGGAATATTAAGAATTCTGTCCACTTCTGTGTGACTGACCTTGTTGTCCTGCTGGAACTACTCTTATGAAGCAACCAGCTTCTACTTCTTTCAGTACTGTTGTCCTTATCAGCTGAATGCCAAGCAGGCTTCAAAGATCTTGGGTCAATTCAGATACGTAATTCTGAGGGGAAATGCTCATGTAATGACTTTACTACCGCAGTTTCCCACAGGGAGACATTCATCTCTGACTATGCTCACTGGCACACTAACTTCAGTGATTTTCACATAAAAGAGTAAAAGCACGAGGCCTTTTAGATGTAGCCTCAGAAATAAACTGCTGAACTGGCTATTTCTTCGGGCCGATTTTTTTTTTTGTTTAAAAATTAAAAGGAAACACAGAACAGCTCTGCTGTATGAGTGACAGAAGAGATTAGAAGCCCCAAAAAAGCTGCAAGAGAAGAACATTGTGCCTGGGTCATCTTGTTGATGAGATCCCTTTACAACCCTTACAAAAATAACCCTGTTAAGAGGCTGCTGTAAACTCTCCCTAATGCGTGTTTGCCGCCTTTGAAGCAATGCACAGCTCATCAGTGAGAGTTCGTTTTATCTGTGCAATTCCATCTCAACTCATCATATACAACCTGCTCTGCCGCAGTCATTTAAAGCAGAATAGCATGCTAACGAGTTAGAGAGAACACGCATTTCTTACACCAGCTCCTAAAAATTTGGAAAGGGAAGCAACACTGCTGAAAAGGAAGCTGTGTGTTTAACAACAATGGTTGAGCTTTGTAACTCAGAGGTCTCTAATCTCTCTTAAAAGGAAGTCACTGTAAACTCTACAATGCACGCTATGGAGTCATCTTTACACTTGAAGAGCTCAGTGTTCATGGAGGGCCTTAGATGCAATCACATAAGTCAAGGAAGGAGGGGGACTAATGGTAATTTCAGTCCACAGTGAGTTATTTTATTGTCGGGCTGAATTAACACACTTCACTCCATATGAACATCGGGTAACGTCCCCAGGTACAACTAACTCAGAGGCATAAGTTATGCTGTGCAGCAGACCAGCATGCATGGTAGATTTTTTATTTAATTTACTTAATTTCTATCCCTCCCTATACCTGCTCACCTGACTCCAGCCACAAATATTGAACTCCACAAGCATAGGTTGCAATCATATGTCCATTTTATGGCTTTGTGGTGGAACCAGAGGCATAAACCTGTTGGGCTGAGGTGCAGATGGAAAATGCAGAAAGTCCTAAGTACTGTACACTATATTAAGCATGCACTTAACGTAGAAATGAGGAAAATGCGTGTATTCTAAGATCAGTTGCAGCTGTTTGCCAAGTGTAGCCTCAGTCACAAACCTGGATTTCCTTGTAGTGTAGAGACCAGCACTTAAAAGTAGGCTCATTAAGGGCTTCCATGAGAATAGGAGTTAAAAGAACGTTAAAGGTTTGGTTGGCTATAATATATCTGCCTATGTAAATACACTCTGGAATCATCTACAAGAAATCTTGTATGGCCTTGATAGGATAGGTGGGAGAAATCTCAGGGGGCTAGGCAGGGATGGAGAACCTATGGCCTTCCAGTTGCTTTAGGACTTGAGTTTTCAACAGTCCCAGCCAGCAAAGCCATTGGTCAGGAATGAAGGGAGCTGGAGCCCAACTTTTGGAGGGAGAGGGCAATGGAGGTAGAACAGTGTCCACAATATTATTCCCGCATAACCATGATATGAATTTACAGAGGGAGACAGTCTTTGCTTAAAAAAACACAGCACCCTGGTGGACAGCCAATACAGGGAACAGTGGAAGTAGCTTTGTGTACATCTACCCTCTTCTTTAGCACTTCTGTAAGGTGACCAATATCAAGGACAAAGAGAGAAAATGCAGTAACTTCAAAGCGTCACCAGAAAAAAAGACTGTAGGGGTCCAGTCCTGCATCAAATGATTCCCCCCTTTTTTCTTTTTACAGTGTCTTGCTTTTCAGTTCTGTTTTCTCCTGAGGAAAACCAATGTCCTTACAAAGCAAGCAGCCTTTATATTCTTTAAGACTGCACTTGCAAACAATTTCAAGGGTGTTTTTTAATCTGGGAAGTGAGCCAAAAAGCAAAATTTTATTATTATTGCTAAATTGCATATAAATAACTGTCTTCATTAGCTTTAATATGAACACTGTGGCTGCTATCATTATACCCTCCTTTGAGTTTGCTGTTGTTCCCCCAGCTTCTGAAAACTGGCATTGGGGAGCAAGCAAAAAGTCACTGCAGGTGAAAGGGAGGTCAGGATCCCTCTCTGTTTTCCTTTATCGTTCGCCAGCCTCTGCAGAAAATTGCAATAATTTGCCTACTCCATCAAGCAAAAAATCCCCCCCCCCAAAAAAAACTATTAAGAGCCTAACCTTCATTCACGCATACTGTTTTCTATGTGTAGGAATCTTGCCTTCATGGGAAAGTATCCCATAATGTGAGCCCTCAGGTGCAGTCTTATATGAAAGTCCTGAAACAGGCTTATCTAACAGCTCCTGTTTGTGAAAACAAAAGTCTAGAGATGCCATTGAAACTCAGTGGTTTGTAGATTGAATCTATTAGCTTTGTTAATGCCCAGCTCACTAACAAACTTTAATATTTTTTTGTAATTTAACAAGAGATTGGTTACGAGTTAAGAACATAAAAACTTGAAAAACAGCCTGTTGGATAGATTCCTGTAACCCTTCGCTGTAAATGTGAAATCTGCAATGCATGTTTGTGGATCACAGCAAACATGACCAATGGCCAGGGATGATGGGAATTGTAGTTCAATAGCATCTGGAAGTTGGGTGGGTGAATTATCAAAGCTTTATGGTACATCGGTGTAACTTCGAAACAGTGCCTTCTCATTTGAAATGTTTTTTCTCATAAATAATCAAGAATATATATTTTCATTCTCTGCAAAGAATTGCTCAACTCTCCTTCACTCCTAACCTTTTTCGTTCCTCCCTTTAATAACATTCAAATTTGGTTACATGGCCTTCAAGACAAGAATGCCGACCAGCCATTTTCTGCTGCCACATATCATTTTGCCATGCATATTCAACAACACTCAACTCTGGTTGTGAATATGCTTAATAGTGTTTTGAGACTCAGGAAATCCATCTGCTGCAAGATAACATTAATGGAAGACTTTTTAAACATTTAGTAGCAATATATCCTCTAAGGACCGGATTCGGCATTGACTGGTGTTCATGTCCTTCAACTAATTTCAAGAGGGTCAGGATTTGGTGTCTGCAGGGGTTGTAAGTAGCTTTGCATAGTTTAAAATATTTACTTGGGGAAAGAGATTATGAAAATAAGGTGAACACACACAAAAAAATGGGAACGAGCATTGTAATTAAATCACAGGATTTAATTGGTATTAGTTGGCAGAGTAGTTTTTTGTTTAATTCGCGCTCTGAACTGGAAAGGAGCCTGGTTTTCACATAGACACAAAGTATAATCACTGGGTTGTTTGCTCTTAGTTACTATCCAATAAATCTGCCAGGGGATCTGAGAAACACTTCCTTTTTTTTAGAAGTCATATCTGCCAAGCAGAAAATTCAATTTCAACACTCAAACTAACTTAATGCAAATCAGACATTTGAGCATAAATGGATGAGATTTACATAATATAATTTTACATGGGTAATATTATTGAATAGAAGAGGGGGAAAGAGTGATGGACAGCATTAGGTCCAGGAGGACCTAATGGACTTGAAAGACAAGGAACTGAGCTTCCCTGGAGGATGTGTTACCTACTTTCGTTTTTCTTATACCAACTCTAATTTTTGCTTATGGAAGCTACATGTTATGAGGTCAACCAGAACTCTGCAAAGAACTATTTGACCCCCAAGAGTTCTGTGCTCTTGTTCATATTTTAATGAGTTATCAGGTGTGATAAGCTTTATGATCTGAACCTTGATTCATGTCAGTATATTATAAAATGTTCCCATTGCTATAATGGGAGTCAAAGCCATCACATAAGAATGTTCCATGGCATCTGTTTGGATGTGATCCAATGATCACCCTTAAAGATGCATTTCTAATTCTGCAAGTGTCCTGCGTCTATTTTCTGATTTGATTAGGTATAACCAAATTAGGAAGTTAATTATTATGAAATGGATCATCTAGACAAGGATCTAGATGCACTCAAGGATCATCTAGACAATTAGGGTGTTGTATTCACGACTTTTGAAGACATCACAAGAGTCATCTGTCAGTTCCATTCTCCATAGCATGTACATTCAATGGAGTTGGGGGACCACGGACACCCCTTCTACACAACCAGACTATGAAAATTCTAAGCAAGTTCAAACAGTTGCAGCTGCCAGTGGTTTGAAATCACTCTACTATTATATATATATATATATATATACTATATATATATATATATTAACAATCACTCTACTAGGCTTCTCAAGGTACAGAGCTCACCATATGCTACACTGCATTTTATATCATTAACATTAAGTAAACTGCCATGGAATCTCTGGACATTAATAAAAATCCTTGAAGTAAAATTGTGTGGGCTGTTTTGCAGTGGTTTGTGGGAGAGGGAAGTGGTTTGATGAAAATGAGTTGGCATGTGAAAATAGCTGCTACGTCGTCATGTACACAAGTCTATCTTAACACATGGAACAACCCCTAGATTCCTGGTTTTTGCAACATGCAGTTGTAAGGATTTCTAGGCGCGCTGAAATTCAATCACTACATGAGGAGAAGTCACTTCTTCAGGGCTGCTGGTTTTGCAAAATCAAACAGTGCTTTACACAGCATAAATCTATGTTCAGTGGCCATGTGGCTGCAGACCATTACATGTGCATTCATTCATGTTAGACCAGCTTCTAGCATCACTTTAAAATGGAAACAAGATAATCATACTCAGCTTGCAAGCAACTGTCACCTAATAGTTAGATTACATGCTTGTTTTATTGCTATAACCTGCATTGAGTTGGCCCAAGCTGTAGAACAGTTGGGGGTGAGCCGCCCTGGGTGCCACCCTGGAGGGGGTGACACTCGGCACCCCTCCCCCCCCCGCAACTCCCAAGACGATCCCCATCACCCGGTAAAAAGCCTTGCTCCAAGCCATGTCCAGATCCTCAAACTATAAAAAGAAAGATAATGACATGAAATGTCCTTGAGTCCATTTATTATGCTGGCCTTCCAGTTGCTTTATGTTGCTTTATGTATCAGCTGGAAAGTGATTTGTTGAGCATACCAGACACCTGGAGTACCTAATCCTTCCAATGGAGCTCACTACACAGTAAACAAGATGCTATGGTTTTTATAAACTATTGGAATTGTTTCAAACTGGTTTAGGCTTAGACATTTTGCAAGTCAATTTTTAAGGAAGTTGTGTTAACATATTTTGTGAAAAATTAGATATAAACAATGAGGATCCCTCTCACCAGACTCTCCCCTTCTCTTCGACTGACAAAACCTCCCAGGGCATAGAGAAAACAAAATCAGATCATGGCATATCTGAGCAACACTAAATATACTTGAAAGGTGCATAAAATTATATCTAATTCTACACATCCTGTGGCCTGCTGTTTCATTACAGGTTTGAAATATCAAGTTACCATATTTTGCTTGATTATAAATGGCATTCTCAGATTGTCAAGGCCAGAGGCAGCTGGGCATCAGCACATCAGTACAATCTGTCACAGATTGATGAAAAGCAACTAGATATCATCTGCTTTCCGAAAATGTTGAAACAAGAAATATATGTGCCAATGTCAACCTTTCTGGGAGGAAGAAAAATCAGATCTAAACTAAGAATCATATACAACTGTCTCTGGGAAGCCGTCTGCTAAGAATTTAATTTGTTCTATAAATTTTATAGACATTAATACAAGGGCTGGTAAAAATTATGCTGTCTAGAAGTCTAGACAGAAGGTGTCTTCTCAAAGAAAAGGCACTACTAGTATCCTGAAACGCTGCTCCGTATGAATTGCAAGTTCACATCGTGCTTGTGGCTGAACACATGCTAATTTGCATGCCCAAATGCAGTTACCAAGTTTTTATTTAAAAATGCAATTATACATTAGCACTGAAACGCTAGAGTCATACATTACTTCTTTTATTGTGCATATGGGACTGGATCCCAAGATAAGTTAAATAAATTCATGGAAGGAAAGTCTCATGCCCTCTCCTCTCCCTGAAGCCCCTATGTCCTATCCATTTTACAGGATGGCAGCTCCACTCACCCTTGGGAGATTTTCATGGGTCACACAGGTGACTTGCACAAGGGTAGTTCAGGAGACTTTCCTTCCATTAACTCCCTTAAGTTAGCTCATCTTAGGATCCAAACCTCTGAGTAAAAATCATAGCGTCAGAATCGAAACCAGTCTATGGTGTAATCCCCTTTACCTGCAATGTTCACCTGTAAATGACATTCCACAAGGCTTTTCATAAACATCTTGTGATAGAGGTCTGATTATAAACCTACGTTCTTGCCCGTATAGTTCAGAATGCTGTTCTCACAATAGCCAATTAGATACCTCCATTAAGCATGCGAGCAGGAATTGAATGCAAAGATCTTCTTCCCTCTGTTGATTCCCAGCAACTGATATTCAGAGGCATATTGCCTCTAACAGTGGAGACAGAATATGAATAATAGTCACCAGTAGCACCCATGAATTCATATAATTGCCTTATGCTTATACAGCCCATACTTCTGTGCATCAAAAGCCCTGTATAGGAGGCTTCCAGGCATGTTGTTGTTGTTTAGTCGTTTAGTCGTGTCCGACTCTTCGTGACCCCATGGACCTTAGCACGCCAGGCACTCCTGTCTTGCACTGCCTCCCGCAGTTTGGTCAAACTCATGTTCGTAGCTTCGAGAACACTGTCCAACCATCTCGTCCTCTGTCGTCCCCTTCTCCTAGTGCCCTCCATCTTTCCCAACATCAGGGTCTTTTCCAAGGATTCTTCTCTTCTCATGAGGTGGCCAAAGTATTGGAGCCTCAGCTTCACGATCTGTCCTTCCAGGGAGCACTCAGGGCTGATTTCCTTAAGAATGGATAGGTTTGATCTTCTAGCAGTCCATGGGACTCTCAAGAGTCTCCTCCAGCACCATAATTCAAAAGCATCCAGGCATAAGCAAGTGTATTTATACAGCAAGTCTTCAGTGACGATTGTTATCCAAAAAGTGAGCTATTTTAAGAATTTCCATTGCACTCAGTAACCCATAGGTGCTTACTCCAGCTCTATTGCCTTGTGGTACTGATTACAAATTGAAGATGCAGGGCCGTCTCAAGCATGTCAGGCTCCCTGGCGCCGCGGTGCAGAGATCGCTCCGGCGCCCCCGCCCCGCCCCGTTTCTTGCCGCGGCTGGTGGGCTTCCGCATGGCGCCCCCCTGGCGGCCCGCGCCACCCAGCCTACCCCTAGAGCCGGCCCTGTGAAGATGAAATGTTCATACTGGTGGAAGTTATTTGTTAGACTGTACAGAGCCATATAATAAAGAAATTGCTAGTTTAAAAAACTTTTTCAAGGCAATTTCTACTTTTTCAACTGCTGATCCTTCCTGATTATTAAAATAAGTTGTTATCCAATTTTCCTATACAGAATTAAAAAATGAGCTCGACAAGCCTGCAAGAGGGTTTTATCAAAACCTGCAAAATCTGTTTAAGAAAATGCTTCTGTGCCAAATAAGAACACTGCGGTTTCCAGTTGGTTTCCTTCCTGTCTGACTATTCTTATCAATTTCATTGGGGAAGCCATACAGTCATATGTATTTACTACATTAAAAACCACAGGTTTCAGAAACACCAATATAGATCTTGTGTTTAGCAAAACCACAGGTTTCCAATTGATGGCTCAATATTTTGTCAGTTTCACAATGGCTCTTAAACAGCACTGTTCTATCAGAGAAACAGGATGTCAGAGAGGTGCTATGTTGTATTCGATCCACACCTCTTCCGAACATAAGCTACTCTGTCAAGTTTGTTTCATTGATCTTGGGAGAGTTGTGTAGGTCTTGATGTTAGGGTTGCCATATTAAGACCTTCATGCCTTTAGTAACTGTACACGGTAAGATATTTATTTAACACTGGGCTTCAGTAAAGCAAATAATTTAATTAGATAGTACCTATATGATATTGAGACATTTTTATCACAACCTACTGAAGTATTCCTTAAAACATTCAGTTGTTTCAGTGACAAGAAACTTCACCGAGATGCAAATCATTTTGCTGTTATAGCAACACCAAAAAAGGCATAAACATGATAGGCAGCAGAAAACAAAGTCAAGTTAGAGAACTTGACTTTAGATTCCAGTCTTCCCATCACAACAGTAAGCAAAATGCTAGTTAAGGGGAGCAGTATAGAGGATCAATTTAGATTCTAATAAAAAAAGGAAATACTAATCACTAATCCTAATATTTAGCTGGTACTCTTTGCTTCTGTTTAATAGAATCTAAATGCATCCTCTGTATCGCCTTCGACTGGTGTTCTGCTTTCTGTAGTGATGGGAGGACTGAAACCTTAAGTCAGGTTCTCAAACCCAGGAGAAGCAACTGTCAGTACTGTATTGACTGAAGCAAAACACTAGAAAGGATTAAAATGAAAGAAAGCAATCACAAACGGGCTTGGGAGATCAAGTTTCACATGGCCCTTGGCAAAGTGCCCTTGATGGCTGTGGCCTTTTTCATTTCCCACAATGCTTTTCAAATAGTGCTGCTCCCAAAGCCTTGTGGGAAATTAGAACAGCTGCTGCTACCAGGTAAGCTACAGCTGGGGGTCAATCGTAGGCGTCAGTGTGTCCTGCCAGCTGCCCGAGGGTGCCAAGTACTGAGGCTGGACCATGTTTGGCTGCCCTGTCTACTCTCTCCCTCTCTTGGCTGGCGTCCAACGACCAATTCTTCTCTCTCTTCTGCCAGTAAAGGGGAGGGGAGTAGCAAAGCAGGAGAGAGAACAGCTCAGTCCAGAAGAGCCCTATTGCTGTTGTTGTCTTTGTCTCTCATCAGATTGAGAAAGAGGGAGGAAAGAGAGAAAATGCTTAGATACAGCTGCCAAAGGGCACAGCTACATTTCCCAAGCTGGTGAACTATAGCATAGCTATGGCTGCTCCTGTATGCATGTGTTCTCTATCCTTTAGTGCAGGAATGTCCAACTCCCAAGAGACTGCGATCTACTCCCACTATAAAAAAAACTGGCAGTGATCTACCTATTGGATTGACCAAAGTTGTTGAGCTTTTTAGGGGGAGCCAAAGTTGTAGAGCTTTTTGGGGGGAGGAAGACCCAAAGTTGTAGAGCTTGGGGGGGGGGGGATGACGCGATCAACCAGGATCAACCAGGGATGCTCCACAATAGACCGATTGATGATGATCGACCTGTTGGACATCCCTGCTCTAGTGGAAGAGGAAGGTCCCCCAAATTGCTATTGTGGGACTGGGGCTATTATTGCTATTATTATTTATTGTGTACCCTTTACGTTGAGTTCCCAGGTTTGGTTAGATACTTAAAAAAACACAAATTTAAACACAGTTTAAAACAACTTATGTTTTATTCCATATTGTTTGCATGGAAATCCAGCATTATGTCTCCTTTGTACAAAGTTCCATCCTTATCTCATCACAAGAACTTGGCATTTTTGTGCTCATATCACTGGAGCCTCAAATATTTGTAGAATGTGACAGAATTCAGCTGTTGAACAGAGCCAACAGGAATAAAAGGTAGCAGTTTGCACAGAGGACAGGTATAATGTTCCTATCAACAAATGTGAAGTTTAATAGGCAATATTCAGACTGTTTTAGATAATCGTATAAACACCCAGATCAATATCTTAAACAGGGGAAAAAATATTTCTCCATCAATTCAGATGACACAAAGAATGTTTGCTTTAAAAAAAATCAGAATTTCTTAATGAATTTAAAATTTTCAAGATGAAACACAATGTATGTTCTATGCCACCAACTCAGAAGCCATTTCCTGCCAGAGCACAAAACAATATTGAGCAAGTGAAAAGCAAAGGAAATTACTAAGTTTTTTTCCTTAAAATTAAAAGTTTCAATAAACACCTTTTTATTTTTCATATTTGCTAACATTACATTTATTTATCTACCTTTACACATTTCACTTCAGTACACGCCACACACTCAATACTGTTGTCAATTATTGAAAACCTTTGCATTTCTTTTCTTTGGTATTTTATCGAGGACAACTGAAAACACATTCTGAATACCAAATGTACAGTTCTGAAACCTGTTCAGAGACAACTTTAATCCAGGATTTATTAAAGGGCTTGTTATGCTCTCTAACAAGCTGTTGCTTCATCCCGCATTCCTCTGACAGAAATTTGTTCTGGTTTAACAAATGACTGAAGGGAAATTTCATTGTGATGAATGGAGCACAAAATATTTAGAAAGAGAGAAAAAAGTAAGACAGAAAACATCCTGTTGCTTTACTGCCGGGGGGGGGGGGGCAAGCTTGCTGGTATCACAGTATCTTTTAGTATTAGCCACAATATTATATTTATAAAGAGATATAAATAGCTACAGGTTAATATACTGCAATGAAAAGTTCTCTCAACCTAAGAATACGAAGGTTTTAAACTGCATAGACTTTACAGCAGGCAGAAGCTGATCCAACTACAGCACCACCTGGTCTATTACCTCCCTCTTCAAGACACAATGCTGCAACAAAGCAAATATCAAAAATAATGTGGACATTACCACCAAAAAAATTACACTTTTTCCCCAAAAAGGCTACTCATCCATGACAAGCCACTATGTAGAATACCAGCAAATAGAAGCTATCACAGTTTCATTTTAAATGAAAAATTGGAAGGTATACAGAGGGGGAATCAGCAGCAGCAAAAAAAAGTGACAGAAGTTCAGTGTTTAATAAACTTCTCTAACCTTCTCATACTCCACTATAAGCAATATAGGGACTGTTCTTGGCATACCAAAACTCCCTCTAAATCTAATAATCAAAACACTCCTCTTCTGTTGCAGGGCCATAAATGTATTTGATTTCTGCAAATCCAGTCTCCAAGTTGCATGTAGACTTCTGCATCCCAGGCTGATCACTACTGTCAAACTAAAATTTTATTTGGCTCCATCCTTTTCTACTCGCCCTCTGCAAAAACACATACAGCAAGATCAACCAGTTTGTAGCTGCTCTCTATAATACAGAGTTGAAGTTCATGTCACAAGCATTTAAAAACACTCTCCCTCAGAGACTCAGAAGATATTTCATTATAAAATCTTAGTGATAGGCTTACCAGGTGCAAGGAATTGCTATATTTCAACAAATACAAATGGATGGATGTAGATTTGTATTAAAGTAGTTTGAACTTCACAGTTCTTGCAGAAGTGGGACAAATGGTCTTTTTATTAAATGAAAAGGTTGTTATTGCTGTTTACCAATAATTTTTTTATTAGAAACAAACAAACCACAGCCCTTATAGAAAATACAAGTCTGATAAATCAGATTATAAAGATTAATTTGCATGCCACACATTTCTTGAAGAGTCATTTATGTTTGGCAACTCTTCCACAAATGATTCAAGGCTGGTTTAAAAAAAGAAAAAGGTATGTGTACTCTGAACAGTAGGCTTCATTTTCTTTTCCTCCACTCCAGTTAATAAAAAAAGAGAAAACAAAAATAAAAAATGATGGTATGGAATCTGAGGGCTGTAGATTGAAACCACTTCTGTCATCTGTGACGAGGGAATTGGTGTTGCCTCTTCAAAAGGTTGTTGGAAGGCCAGCAGAAAGATTAGAGAGGCTGGAAGGAAGAGTAAAAAGAAAAGAAAAAGTTGTAAGCTATGGCAAACTTGGCTAGTTTCACAGCTTATGTAAAGGGCTACGACTATCAAATTAACATGTACTGAGGCAAGAGGGAAGGCTGTATGGGCAAATGGGGAGAGGCTCAGGCTGCCCTGTGTTTCAAATGGCCAACTGCACTGTTTGTAGAAGGTAGGGCCCATAGTGAACCTTTTGAGAATCCTGTACAGACACTATGCCCATCTGGTGAATTGGGAATGTTGCATCCAGATGCAGTATCGCAATAGGGGGGGGGGGGACACTGTCAAAATGCACTCTTATTGAACAGCCAGTAAATAAACTTTTAAAGAAGAATGTGCTGTCCTTTTCGAAGCAGCCCAATAATTGTAGACGGCTAGAAAGCCTCTCTCCCCCCGCCCCCACAACCTGGTGGCATTTATATTTTTACCTATGAGCTCTCTCACAAGGAGATAGCACAGGATCTGCCAACCCCTACAAAAAGTTATTATTTGTGTACATTGGATAAGTTTACATTTAAGTTATGCATAAGATCAGAGACATTTATCTGCATATTTTAGATGTAGCTTCACTTAGCAAGCAAAACATGAATATGTCATGAAGCAGCATGGTATGAGCCAAACTGTATATTTCACTGAGTCCTGGGAATAATTTCTAGAGCTATGTTTTATTTGTTTACCAGAGCTGCAACAAGTGCAGTTAAAAGAAAATATTAAGATATTAAACAAATTATGCTTAATATTTGATACCCTGGTTCCATAGTGTGTTTAGGGAAACTAACAGAGCCACCCAATTACAAAGTATAAAACAAACACCAAGTACAGTTCTTATCATTTAAATCTACACACAAATGCACACAAACTGACACATTTCCCTTGCTAAACAATACTACTATGTCAACTGAACATAACATATGAGTTAAACGAGCTGAAATATTTGATAACCCATTGAATAACGATTAAAACCAAGTTCAGTGTTTCAGAATTTAATCCTGCAAGGATATGTATATATTTAGGATTTATTTTCTGTTGCGTTTCCCTTTCCCTCCCTCTCTCTCTAACCGGAAGCCGCGAAGAACAAATTTTGAAAGAGAGAAGTTATCTAGTTCCTTGCTAGCACAAATGCTGGCACAAATAACAGAAGTTAATCTCATTCCTGGCTAGTATGAACTTGCAAGTCACTAAAATATGAGCACCACAAAATTACTTTTGCCCACTGCAATACAGTGACTTCCATCTTTTAAACAGATCCCTTTTATTTGCTTATGCTCTCATAGTCACTGGGGGGGGGGGGGGGAGAGAATCACACTGTCATATTTTTAACAATACAATGATAAACAGATACCAGAGCTGTCATAAGCTTGGAATTCCTTTGAGAAGGGCTTTAGGTGTCGCTTCCGTGCAGCTTATGCATCCAGTCACAAGAAGATGCAGAAGTTCTGATTTCAATATTGCAAAGCAGAACAGGAAACTGGAAGCTAGAAGCATTCCCACTTCTTGTTTCCACCACTCTCTCAAATATCCAGAGCACATTGTGGATTTGCAGGGTAAGTAGTAGTCTAACTGCTTCATATTCTAAGCCACAATCGTGGAGAAAGGAAGAAAATGACTTCTAGTATCCTGCCTACTGAACTCACCTGGAAGGCTGGGATTAGGGAAATGGCCTTATGCAACTGGATGGGACAAAAAGTCTATTCCAGGTGCACTTTTCATTGCAAGTGCTACACCTAAGGAGACCACCTAAGATATTGTCACCTGCGCAGAAGTGAACAAAGTCCCTAAATTTCAGCCATTTAACATTCTCACAGCAACAGGAGCTCTTATCCCTTCCCTATTCTACAAAAGGAGGGTTGTACTCTCAAGTAGGGACAACCTGTGCTGCATTCATACTGAGGATTACTTACAAATTCTGAATGATGGGTATCCATACATCAATGTTGCGGCTGTTCAGGACAAACATTCATAGTTCTATATATTTCTTTCAGGAGAAGCAAAGCGGTGTCTTCTGATTCCCTGCAAATAAAAATACTTGCTGATTGCCAAATAATTGCCTGCTTGAAACAACCTGTTGCTATTCAGCATTCTTTTTTTTCCCAAGTGCAGCAGACACAAATACCTAAATATGTAACCTTGCCACTGTGGTGTTTTCATTTGTTGCTTTTACATATTGCTTTTCAACACCATTCCCCCCATACCTCACAAGCATTCTGTTGCTGGCAGCCTGGTTTCCTCAAAAACCTGCATGTTACTTTGCATTCCATGACATAATCCATCCGTGCCTAACACTATACTGTTACAAGTGCAATAAAAATATAGATTCCTTTAGCACACTCACTGGGCTCTGTGGGTGAAGCAGATCTTTTCCACCCTCAGATGAGCTTTCGTGGATTTATTTTAATTCTACTTTCTGGTTATTAATGCCATCATTAAAACCACAGTACATCAAAGTACCGTTGTTTTATTTTATTGAATGTATTAATGTAGCCCATTTTAAGTTCCCTTCTAGGAAGGAAAATATAATATGAATAAAATTATTATTATTTCATTCATTCATTCATTCATTCCAGTGTTCATGAAGCCTTACGGACAGCACTGCTTCTTATTTCTGGCCAGTCTCTGTCACTGAACATTATTGCTAACCCTTATTTCATCTGCACTGTGCACATTTCAACATTGCTCTCTGCAAAATGTTTTTTTTAAAAAAAAAACTGCATTAATATCAATAAATCAAAGATAATTTACTTCACCCTCCTTCTACAGTGCAGGATCATTCATGTGCCCTATCATAAATTACTGTACACCAAGATGGATAAAAAATGATTTTTTAAAAAATAAACTTTTTCTTTTTCTTTTTCTTTTTTTTTAAAAAAATGTAGATTAAAAATGTTTTAAGTAATATCTACATGTGTATTAATATTTACAGTCTAACTGCCAAGTATAGGTATTTTAATTTTTTTCTGATGAAAATAAATTGCTCTAGTCTGCCCAGTAACTATCAAACCTTGCTTCGATCTATCAGAGGGTCATGTAGGCTATACCTGCAGAAATGTCCTTTTCTCCATTACTTATTTGTTTGAGGGTGAGGGTGGGGCTGAGCCGAGGCACAGTGAGGCATAAATGAGAAAACTGGAAAGAGGAGAAAATCCAAGCTGTCTGCCCGGCATGTTCCTATATTCCCACACTTAGGCCTTACTTGTCTGGGAGTAATCCCCATTGAGCAAAATGTACTCATTCATTTGACCTGGGAGCAGAGTTGTTGCTGCTTATCAAAAAGGAAAGGGGGAGGCAGTGGGGAAGTTGGCATACTCTAAATAGCATTGATTTAAATCGATCTACCTGTTCTACACAACCCAGATTACTGTATTGAGCAGTTGTATTACAAAATTCAAGATTTATATCATTTTTAGTAGTTGCTAAGAACATCTCCAAGAGGGTCAGCAGCATTCTTTCAAGCGATGCATTTAACGCTAGATTATCTCTCCACAGAAGTCTCACTAATTTATATCATTGCTCATACCAATGACAAACTTAGTTGGTCTCTAAGGTGCTACTGGAAGGATTTTTTTTTATTTTGTTTCGACTACGGCAGACCAACACGGCTACCTACCTGTAATTATATTAGAGTTATTACAGTTATTTATAAAATTGTCTAGGCACTGTGCTCAGAAAAACACACGAGAGCTGGTGCCTAATAAGACACCATACAAAAAGGGGGGGAAAGGTTGGGATGGGCAGGAAAAGTAAAGGTCTGCTACATTAATCCTTGCATGTGTTCAACCATATGCTGCAAATTGCAGTTTACAAGAGTAAATATTGCACAAATAGAAAAGGGTTATATTTGTCTACCACCTAGATAACAAGTGGAGCTCTATATGCAAGTAATCATTTGCCCCCTTCCTACCAAACTACTTTTAAGAAGCCTACTAATGTTATAATTTATTGATCAATAGATTTTAATTTTAAAAAGCCCAAGAGTGCCACCTTACGGAGAACAATATACAGCTATCTTTTTAGCATACACCAAACAAAACAGATTCCAATATTAGTCCCACAGCAAACCCACACAGATGCAGAACAAGCAAGATAATACGTTTTATTGCACCAGCTAGTCAATTAAAATTCCGGAGCAAACTTTAAAATACTGTTTGGATGGTTATTTTAAATGACTAACTGCTCTTATTCACAACACCTTTATTGGCATATATAAAACAATAGAATCATACAAACCATCTATATATAGGATGATTCTAAAACACACAATGAATAGGGGGAAAGGGTGGAGGATAGGGAATCCTCAGCAGTCACTATTGGGTAGGCCAGATGTACTGGATTTGATTTCAAAAATCCTGGTCAGGTATTGCACCATAACTCTAGTGAGTAAAGGGGAGTCGTCCCTCAACAGGAACTAGACCACGTGCTGTTTATTGGAAGGGGCCCTGAGCCACAAAGAGGGCATCGAAGGGCCAACGCGGGAGATGTTAGAAAGAGGGCATTCCATAATCATGTGGTCCATAGAGTCCGGCACATTCTGGCCACAGGGGCAGAGTCTGTTCTGGTAGGGGGTGCCCTTAAGCCTTCCGGATAGCGGGCGAACATAAATGCTCTACGATGTGATGGCGTGGTCAAATCATAAAAGTAGTTAGGCTAACTGCTCAATAGGAAGTATCCTCATTCCCTGTTTCTCAAGAAACATAAACCCATACTTAAAAACACCCCCATCACTATCTTTATATTTTGGACACCCACACCCCATTAAAAACAAATAATTTGTTTGTCTCCAGAAAAGCACCTTTTACTGGTACACATCAGGCATACTTCTCATGCACACAATACTTTGTTAAATATTAGCACAATCACAGTAGTAGTAGGAGTAGGAGTAATACCACCAAGTCCTTATTTTCTCCACCAAACCCCACTGCTGTAGGCAGCTCTGATCCTGCGGTGTGCCTGCAAAAGGCAGCATTCCACTGGAGAGTGCAAATGCTGTGCTTTGTCTGGTCTGCAGTATGTGGCATTTCACATTAACCTTTTGTGACTGCGAACACTGCATTGGTACAAGGAGAGGGATCTCTTGTATGTTTACCAACGAGACCAAATTGGTACAATGGCAGGTCTATCCACTATCTGCCCTGTGCCACAGACCAGAAAACTCTGTTGTACATAAATTTATTCTAGCCCTGAGAAACTCAAGCCATGCTAAAAACATTACAGTGAAAAACTCTTATCTGGTGCAAAAACTGCTCTTATGAACAAAATAAGATGCAATCAATGCGTGGGTATTCACACGCAGCAAACTGTGTTGTATATTTGCTGTAATGTTCTGATCCTCAGTGTGGAAGGCGTTAACAGTCGGAACAAAAATACAAGTAGCTGCCCTCCCAACACCAGCATCACTGTTGCTTACCTAGATAGGGCTGAGGCAGGGTGGGGGCAAGATTAGGGACATGTGGTTGCACCAGCAAGAGTGACCCTGCCCATCAGGCATGGCCCCGACCTCACCCCCACCCTGCCCAGGTAAGTAGCAATGCCAGTGATGGCTTCTCGCCACCCGCTCCTGCACTGCTCCTGCATATAAGTCCCAAAAAGGCTAGCAAAGAAACAGCTAAAATAAATGCAGGAAAGAACGTGAAGCTGTGTGTCATATTAGAATAAAATATTATTACCAGTAGCACAAGTGACTCTGTAGAGCAAACAAATACTCGTTGAAACTTTCAATGGGTTTTTCTTGCAGCACATAATCAATACGCCGTCCTCCATTTAGCAAACCAACTTTTACAGCCAAGTCTTCATCTTTTGAAAGATCTGGGCTTTCAATCATCTTTTCTGTGGCAGCAGAAGGAAACAGAGCATGAAAAGTACATGGTCAATTGAATCTTTGATGAATTCCTGGTGCTGCCTTTCTGCTGTCCCTATTACACTTTATCCATTTTAAGCTTGTTGGAATATTGTCTGGGTTGTTACAGCTGTGGGTTCCTCCTATTATCTACACAATGTGGGAAGGGCTGTAGCTCAGTAGAGCATCTGCCTTAGAAGCAGGTCTCGGGTTCAACCCCCTGTATCTCCAGGAAGGGCTGGCAGAGTCTCCTGCCTGAGTCCGTGGAGAACTGCATCCAGTCAGTGTAGACCAGGGTTTCCCAAACTTGGGTCTCCAGCTGTTTTTGGACTACAATTCCCATCATCCCTGACCACTGGGCTTGCTCAGCAAGATGGCCCAATGGTATGTCACTACAAGGCAGCTCCTATATGTTCCTAATAGTAAAAGACAGAAGCATAAGTTACGGGAGGTCAAACTTTCGAAGTATTTAATAACAGAACAACAGCCAATATTTGTGTGGTGTTTCATCATATTATCTCAAACAAAGTAACAGTCAGAATATCCTGCCATAAAAGCCAAAGCAAAACGCTTCCCATATTGAATTCTCTGGCTTGTTTCAGTTACCAAAAGGGACCTCTGTGGTTGTGTTTCTCAAACTGCAAGCCTTCATACTATTTTACAAACTACACTTAAAAACTGAGGAGAGGTTCAAAAACAGTTTGTGACAAGGTACAGTAGGGACTGTTAATCAAAAAAAAAGCCAAAACTCCCATCAGGTTTCTGGGACCCGTCAAGGTCTTCAGTACTTGTCAATATTAATACATTAATTCCATCTGATTACACTAGCACGAATTTTGATGTTGCCAAAAAGCTTTTGCGGCTTTGACAAAAGCAAGGAAAACAGTGGTAAGCTATATTCCTCACAGACAGGATGAAGCTGGCAAACTGCTGGTCACTCGGAAGAGTATCATCTGGAGACAGTATTACAAGGGCAATTCATTTCAAGAGATGTGCCCCATTTTTATGTGGTCTGTACATGAAGCTTGTAGAGCTAGCAAGAGGATGCTTTCAATTTGGCCAACAAAAGTTCAAAAGGCACAAAGTGAAAAATGTTAGACAAAACTCTCCTTCAGACAGTGTTCAAAGTAAAAATAAATTCAAAGATTATATGTTGGGGGAATTACCCAGAGGCTACAGAGTTAGATATTCAGGATAGGTACGAATCTAAAGCAAGCCTAAAGGCATCAAGCTTAACTTCCTAATACAAAGGTAATAAAACTGGGGCATGTCCCAGTCACTTAACATTTACAGTAATTACTGAAAATGTAATAGCCATGCAACAACTAACCGTCTGCCTCATCTTTTTCTTCTTCCGCTTTTATCTGATGAGCTACCTTCTCCAGTTCTGCTTGGAGCTGAATGGAAGATGTGTGAGCACGTGCAAAGTCATTCAGGGTTTGCCAAGCACTTTTCAATGAGCTGATGAAACCCTGTTTCAGGTCTGATCCCATTCGAGAAAGAGAATCCTTCAATTCTGAAACGAGAACCATTCTCCAATAATTAGAAACGCCACAGAAATGATGACTTGTAAGACAAGCATTATTCCAGAGGCACCAACTTATTTAGAGCGCATTTAGGAGGAAAAACTGAATATACCTTCCATGAAATGAGCTATTCTGCCACCTTCAGGACAGATTTGGATTGTAGAGTTGCTTAAGTTCTAAAAGGAACTTGAGACAACTAGTACTTTGGCAGCCGATACCAATAAACGAAATGCATTAAAAATGCAAGGACAATATCCTCAAGCATCCCATCTTATCACAATGCAGCTATAGGAGTTGATACTATTTTGCAGCTGTCTACGCAAATGTCTGTAAGTGAAACTTTTCCATGAGTAGAAATTAAGAGGAATACAGTATATCGCTACAAACAATAGGGATTACACAGCTGCCACCACATGCACAGCATTGCAAAAGCATTCATAAAGAGACGTAATAGAATATTACCACCATGTATCCTTACCCACTATACTAAGAGATGTGAGGACCCCAAAATATCTTTGTTCCCCAAGGCCCAATGTGGAGGGAAATGGTAATTTGAGAGGAAAAATAATGGATGGAGAAAGCCTTATGACACATTTGCTCTTTCAGAATGGTCAGTGAAATTATGTAAAATGAAATCACAGGGAACTTTATTTCTGAGAATAAACCTTCTTCTGTTTGTGTATTATAATCTACAACAGTGATGGAAAACCTCCAGCCCATGGGTCTAATTAGCCGGCGGGGTCATTTGGGGCAAACCATGCCCACCTGACACCAGTCACCTGACATCCTATGACAACAGGTGTGGAGGTCTGTTGTCTGATCCAAGCATCTCAAAGGTTGGAGCTAACGCCTCTGGTGATTCCTGTACTGTCTCTGCCACCACCTTTTACTGTCAAAGAGCAAGCAGGTGCTTCTCTTCATAGTGGTCACACAGAACTATGACTGGAAATGATAAAAATACTGCCAGCTCTCTGACCATAAAAGGCAGCATTTTCACTACCCTCAATATTCTTCCTTTGCAAACACAGCGTGAACATTGAATCACCTGACATCAGGTGATGGACAGGTGAGTGGTCCTGCTCACCTTCTCAAAATGACCTGTGAAGTAGTGATCCAGTTTTGGATCCAGCCTTCTGACTAGATCCCCATATTAGAAAATATATGAATACACTTTATTTACCAAGATGAAGCCTTTTTCTGCCTTTGTGATGTGGAACAAGAACTGGTTTTACGTCCAAGTCAGGAATAATCATAGGTTCTAGCCTATAAGCCACTGGATCAAGCTGGAAACAAGAAGGAAAGCAGTGATCAATCTAAGCATCAATCTTGTGGGAGCCTCACAGGGCCCTCCAGAGCCTTCACATGACTTCCCCAAAGCCAATTAAGGCAGGGGGCTTAAAAAGCTCTTCCCACAGGAAACCTATTTCTAAAATGAATTCTTAAATAAAATTTAATGATGCAATAAAAAAGTATGACCACAATCCAGTACAGATGCAACAAACTGAAAGCTGCAGTCCTCTACCTCATAAGCCCCACTGAGCAGATATGTCTATGTATTGCACTGCTGTTCCACTGATTTGCAGGGCCACTGTATGTAATGGTCTTAAGTAATTATCTTAACTAAATATACATTGGTACAGAAGTACCTGAAGGTGTGTTAAAAATCAGTTTCAGCCTAACAAATTGTTTTCCTGAGCTTTTAAAAAGATCCAATTAGGTGTTAAATGGATAGTCAGTCTATAGTCCTTTCGCTGAAAGTGATTGAAAACCTGTACTTCTCACTAACCGGATGATAGATGTTGAAAAATCCCTTGCAAGTGGGGAGCCTGTAGTTTTCATCGATTTTTCCCACTCCTCTTACAGTGAGAAATACACCAATTGGAGAACCCAGAGCAAAGAAATTGTCTGGCTCAAAGTCAAGTGCACTATATACCACAGACACCTAGAAGACAAAGAATTAAAAAAAGAGATGATTAATACCTCCTTCATATGTCAGTCAGCCCACTTGAAAGCCACAGGTGTATCCCACAAAACAGATATAAAGGTCTCATCTGATACTAACGAGACAAGCCTAACAAAAACGTATTTTATTAAAGAATGCTTCTGTGGAATGGACAGTATACAAACTGTACGCACTTGTATACTTCCACAACTGAAGTGTATCGTGTGCCATTACTCCATTCTCTAGGCCAGGATCCCACCACTTCCACAACACATGACCCCATCATCATAGCACCAGTTCTATGGATGGGGTATGTGTCAAAAAAAACCACAGTTCCATTGGTTAAGACTATTTTAACTTGCACAAAACTTACCTGACCAGTGCCCACTTCAAAATATTCATAATCTATGTTGGCAGAGGAAACTGAAGCTCCAACTGGAAGTCTTTTCTTGGATGGATCCTGGAGCACACCAGATTCTGAAGGTGAAGCAAAACTGACCACTTTCTTTGCTGCCTGTGCAGCTTCTTCCTGGTTCCGCATCAAGGCTTCCATTGCTGCCTTTTTCTCCAATGCTGCTTTCCTCTGTTCCTATTGATGCAAAGATTTCAAAAGCTTTAGAGGAGGGGGGAAGAAACCACGCACTGCTACGTTCTATTTAGTTTAATTATTGTATTCAACCAAGTCTTAACTCACTCAAATCACCTTTTAAGATTCATTCATTTTGAAATATTTATATTCTGTCTTTAGTGCCCAAGGCAGCATACAATCATTTAACAAAGCAAAATAAAAAATAAACCTCAAGAAGTCTATATAACATTACAAGTCAATTAGGTCCATATCAGTCAAATCCCACTAAAAGCTTGGCACAGTGTTCAAATGGTGCTTAACAGAAAGCAAAAACAAATAGCCATGCAGAGGGAATATCACAATCTGGGTGCTGCCACACAGGAGGCCCTGCCTTCATAGCCACACAGGAGCAACACGTTCTTCAGATCCTCTGGGCACTCAGAGAATACAGCACTTGATGGTTCTCAACAAACACTTTGGATTGCATTCAGAAACAAACTAGCAGCCTAGTAAAATTTTTAAGCACTGGAATAATAGGATCCATTTGCACTAGATTCTGCTTTTTTAAAAATCAGCTGATCTATGGCTCAAGCCACCGTACACAATTCAGGAAAAGCAAGTGATGAAGCTAGATCTCATGCCCTGTATCCATGGCTCTCTTGACTCAACGCATCTGGACATTTCACACTTTGAAGTTCTTAACAACTACCGTATTGGCCTGAATATAAGCTGCACCCAAATATAAGCCTCACCCTTAAAATTCAAAGGGGAGGGGAGGAAAAAAAGACAATACCCGAATATAAGCCGCTCCTTTAAAATTCCACAGGCACTCACACCCATTCCATTTTACCATATGTCTGTTTCAGCAGCGATATCGTAAAAGCCAATTTTTGTAAGGTGGCGAATCTAAGCTGCACTTTAACTTTTCACGGTTGGAATTTGGAAAAAAGTGTGGCTTATATTCGGGTCAATACAGTACAATACATGGTAGTTATTCAGCTGGATGCAACCAGTACTAAAATTCATAGTACCATATTTTTCCATGTATAAGACGACCCCTATTTTTTTAGCCCAAATTTAAGAAATAAATAATTGCAACATTCCATGTATAAGACGACTCCCAATTTTAAACTTAAAAAATTTGGGGGAAAATTGGTCTTATACACGGAAAAATAGAGCATTTAAATTGTAGTCAATTTTAACTAAATATGTGTACTTCTCAATGGAAGTATTTAATGTGTGAATCAGGTATCGATTGTGGAGTATTTTGGAGATGCTACAGTATCAAGCTTACATTGTATTCTTTTCTAATAGTTTTGTAAAAACAAAACTTTGCAACTCTTGTTACTCTTCTCTTTCAACCGCTATTTCCTTTTGCCTTGTGTACATGTATTAAGCTTTCTGGGAAGTACAAGTGCCTGTCTGTATTATTCTGACCAATTTCTTGTTTACTTTGACCAACCCATTCTCATCCAACTCTCACCATGCCTATTTTGTAATTCTTTGAGCAGCTCTGTTACATTGAAATATGTGAGCTGAGAGGGTTAATAGCTCAGCAGTCGTCCTGTATCACGGGGCCTGTTCTCATATAAACAGGAAGTACCTGTGACGTGTCATGTAAACAGGAACAGGAACTATATGTGTACTGTTGTAAACTTTCTGTCATATATGAGATTGTATGTTTTAATTCTGTCTGTGTGTGTCGCAGTTCCAGCCAAGATGGACCTGTCTTCTCCTGGCTGGAGTTGCTTTAAGCAATAAATCTCTGTTTTAATGAACAAGGGAGTGAAAGTGAGTTATTTTCTCAGGCACGCAAGGGCACTGAAAGCTGGATAAGACGTTTGCTGCAATTAGGCTGTTATCTAAACTGGGAAGGAAAAATTCCGGGACGTTTAGAAACGAGGTTTGACTTTCGTGATGGAAGCATGCTGGGCAAGTATGCAACACAGCCAAAGTTGTTCGTAGGCAGATCGATTTACTCTGCTATCCTTTTGTCTCACAAGGCTGTGTTTATAGTTTACCAATTGGAGTATTGGACAACAACAAAATTCAACAAATTACTGCCATACAGTAGTTCTGGCTTGCAAAGCTATCATTCCCTACCTGTTTGGCCGCTCTGTCTTTTACAAAGTTTGCTATCTTCTTTCGCGGCCCAAGAGGTATTCCCATTTCCTTCAGATCATCAATCGTACACATCAGCTGTTTTGTAAAAAATATATGTATTAAGGTTTACTTATTCTCTTTTTAAGAACACAGTTTATATTTGCATATTTTAGTAACAGAGAGATATCCAACAAAGAAAATTCTGGAACCACAAATTCTAACTATTTCAGGCAAAGTAAATACTGCAATACAATCTTCAGCCATCTCTCCCCTTGCTTTTTCCTGTAAGACCAATTGCAGTCATTAACAGTCATCAACAGCTATCAGTCAGTCAATCACCCACTACCACCACAAGGAGGGAGTAATACCCCTCCCCACTCTCTCACTATATATAAGCATCTGGTGACTTCTGTTTCAGTGTATCTGAAGAAGTGTGCATGCACACAAAAGCTCATACCAATGACAAACTTAGTTGGTCTCTAAGGTGCTGCTGGAAGGAATTTTTTTATTTTGTTTCGAGTGCAATACATGTCCAAATACACTCATTTAACTAAGCCTAAATATATGTAACTTAAAAAACAGCATATAGTTCATTCATTTAGATATGCTTCCATTTCCCTCCCTTGATCTTAATTCCAGACTGTTAAGTACGGCAGGCTTCTAATCTCACATTCCTCTATAGTTACAAACTATAGAAATGATCCCTGGAAGTGTTATACACATGGAAGTTATTATATAAAAATAAAAACAGCTACAGACCTATAGTTTAGACTGGGTGCTGGTAATTTTTTCTAAGGTACAGGTTTATGTTGCAAACGGCCCTGTCGTCTTCAGATGAAGGGTGGCATATTAATTTATGATTACAGTATTATTATTGCCGCCATATGTGAATACTGTCAGTAGTGACAGACACAGACTGTGTGGAAAGTGTTGCTTTTGGGTACACTCGGGCTGGCTCGTGATGCTCTGCAAATCCCTCCACTCTTTCTTGCAATGCATTTATAGGTGTGGGTATGTCCAGAACCCCGTCTCCTGACACAAGGTATTTTTATTTTTACGTATCTGGGATGGGTGTGTTATGCTAAAACCATTATATCGGGATGGGGAACCTTTCTTCTGCCAAGGGCTGCATCTCCTCAGGAATAATATATTGGTGCCCACATGCTGGTGGTGGCCAGGGAGAGCCAAAAGTGGGGTGCTCCCTTTTTCCCCTCTTTCTGCCACTACATCCTTACCACTCGCATGAAATTAGGCAAAGGACCACATGAACAAAGTTAAGGTTGCCCACCCCTGGATTACACATTTCCACCTTTTGTAAAATTAGTCGACAGTCCATTTTAACTTGCTACATTCCCGTGCTAATGTAAATACCAGAGATTCTGTGTCAATCTTCTCCTTTTCAAACGTGCTGATGTACTCAGACAAGCTAAGCATTTCCAGGGTTCTTTGCAAGGTTGGAATATCATCCTCCACATCTTGCTCATCGTTGGAATGTATAGAACCAGCAGAATTAGACTCTGCTGTCATCTTGAAAGAAAGAAAAATATATTGCGATAAAAAAAAAACAATTCCTAACAGTATGTGGAAATCAAAGGTATATCCAGGGAAATGTAACTAAGCAATAGCCTTATTCAGGTTATTATTGCAGTGAATAAGAGGCCTGCCCCGTTATGCATCATTCTTGACAGCTTCTGCAGATACCCTACCCAACCTTCTGCAGCAGATACCCCTGATCTTCCAGGGATCTTTATTTGCATGAAGCTGCCACATGCAAAAGGCAGCCCATAAAGTATGTAGACAGAGCAGATTGATTAGGCTGCATATTTCCAGTGTTTTAAAGATGGTTTAAACAGTTAAAAGAGCCACTACTGCCACACAAGTTTTAAGGAAAATTGCTTTTTAGCACAAATACCTGCTGATCATATTCAGCCGCATCCTTCCCAATACCATTGGTAGCGACAGGAGCCACAGAATTAACTGTGGAAGTCCAATCTTTCTGGTTGGACAGGATATCAAATAATATTAACGCACCTGGAGAAGCAAAACAAGATGTTGCAGGAGAGCATTAATCTTGTCCAAACTTAAATAGAAAGACGTATGCTGAACTCTTGGTCTGTTCTCTCAAACATATTTATAGTTTCAGACGACCTAGAGGTGTTTCCTGCATGTAAACCAGATTACAGCAAGGGTGTGTCCAAGCCATCACAAAACCAAACATTGGACATCTCTCAAGAACTGTGGAATTTTTAAAAATAGTTTTTTGTTGAAAGAGCTTATCATTTTTAAGTTGTAGCCTTACCCAAACTATGACCAGCAACAGAGATTCCTCCTTTAAAGTCAGGGTTTCTACTCATGAAAAGTGCATAGAGACGGTTCATTTCCAGTCCTACTTTATCCACAATCGTTTGACAGTAGGTGGGGCTATTGTAAAACAGTATGTCAAGTAGAGTCTCGTTGGTGAAATGACGAAGACGTCCAATGGTCGGCAAAGTTATTTTTTTAATATTCCTGGGAACAAAAAAATCAATAGATTAATAGCCAAGTCATTTTCATTACATGACCAAAGAGCTTAGCTAAAAACAGGATGATCCCAATAGCTATTAGTTACAGTCAAGGCCTTCCAACTTCCAGAGCAGATTTGGGGTGCAGCGCTTCCCTCCCTGTTCCACTAACATAAGCCTTACAGTCAGCTGAGCAACACTGCTGGATACAAGCCCTACCATTTATATAGAGTCTGCACTATATAGTACCATACTTTTCACTCTATTAGACACCCCCATGTATAAGACACCCCACCTATTTGGGGGGACTCAATTTTAAGAAAATGAGGGGAGATGGCCCAAAGTTGTTGAGCCCCTCCCCCCACGCAGCTGTGGGCAGGAAACACTCCCTAGATCATTTCCTGCGTGCAGGTAGGGAGTGTTTCCCTCGTGCAGCAGCACGGAGGGAAGTTGCTGGTTGGCCAGAGGGCAACTTCCCCCAATACTGCTGTATGCGGAAAACGATCTAGGGACTGCTTCCCGCGTGCAGTGGCATCGGGGGAAGCTGCGCGCCAACAGCCAGCACCCCCAGATCGCTCCCCGCTCACTGTGGCATCAGAAGTTGTGCACCACTAGTCAGCGCCCCCAGATCACTCCCTGCGTGCAGCGGCATCTCCCCCCCCCCCCCATGCCACTATCCGTTTATTGGACGACCCCAGTTTTTTGACATTATTTTTGTGTCAAAAAACCTCATCCAATACACGGAAAAATGTGGCATTTTGACTAACATATGGTTATTTTGTTGAAAAAATTGTTTTTTTAAACAAAATATGTACTAGTATAGTAAGATTCAAGGAAATGCTAATTTACATATTTTGGCAGGAATGCTTCTAAGATTCTTTGTAGTGAAATATCAGCTATTTCTGTCTATGTAATCTGATGCATCAAATCTTTCATATATTTTTATTTAACAATATTCATATACTGCAAAATGAATGAATATATAGCTAGATTAAGAACAGTTTCTTTAAAAGATTAAGAACAATTTGTTGTGGTTGGATGTAACACTAAACTGTGACTAATCAATAGCAGAATCAAATGCTTCTCATCTTATTGTAGCTGCACCAAAAAAGAGTGCAAGTCCTTTGGCTTGTTTCCATTATGATAAGCCACATAACTCTTAACACAATTACTTTATGATCACTTTTAATAGCATCCGCTAAACCAGATTCAATGTTCTCTTTTATTTTAATGAGACAAATATAGTGAGGGATATAGGACTATTCATTCTCAACCTGCAATACACATTTGAGCAGTTTTCAGTTAGAACATTCTATCACATTATTGTCTCAGCAGCTCATCTCTGGGACAGTGATCAATGATCAAATAACAAGCTAGCCCTGCTGAAACATATTAGAAGTTTGGAGAATAACTGTGTTTTGGTACTTCAGTATTTTAGACCTACCTATCCACCCCGGTTGCATCTCCATGCAGAGTACTATGCCAGTGAACTGGCAGGAACTCGACCCTGCTCACTTTAAGCTCCTCTACTGACTTTCTAAAATGCGACTGCAACAATTTCAGAGACACTGTCCGAAAATCATCAACTTTAAAAATGGAAGAAAAGAAGAGGTTAATGTTAACTCCACAAACTGATACCCATTACGTGTGTTCAAATATATTTTCCAACAGTTCTTTACACTTCTGAAGTCTTGCTAATCTAATTAAAAACTTTCCAATTCATAAACAGTATGAAGAAGTGAAGATTTGCAAAACAATCACTACAATACAAAACAAAAACTAAGTCATTAATTAGAGAGAGCTAAAGTTTCACATTGTTTCAATCTGATTTTGCTTTTAAAATCTCATATGACTTTGAAGTGATACCCATTTAAACATTAGAAAGCCACTCTGGGAAAAGGCTGCAGGAGCAATTCACCCCAACTATCCTTGTATTCTTTCCTTCTGACTGAAGGGGTTGTCATGCCTTCTATTTACAAAATAATTACATCAACAAAACTAAATAATGCTGTTTTCCCCTCACTTATCACTGGCTAATCTACCTATGTAGTAAACATTCCCTTCCCTTCAGAAAGAAAACAGCAGTACATCCTTTCATTTCCCCTTCCATCCTAATATATTTTTAATTCAGTTTTAAAACGATATTTTGATGCAACATCCATTGGAGTGATTGAACGGATGCAACATGCAACATCCATTGGAGTGTTACCTTTGACGATAAATACTTAACTACCTGCCATGTGCATTCTGCGGCTGGGAAGCACCCTTGACACATGATATCTAATAAGTGGTGTGCCATAAAAGCCTATGGACCCATGATTATATGCTCCTATGGCAAAGGTGGGGAATCTTTTTCAGAATAACAAGACACATTCCCTTCTAGATATCCCCCATTCTAGGGGGCCACATGCCAAAGGTGGGCAAGGTGAGGGGCAAAAAGGGGGGGGGGTGACTGTCACAAGGTGTGTAGGAAAGTGAATGCAACACTTGCTTTTGAACAGTAGGCTACATTCCTGCCACATAAAAGTTTCTACACACACATATTTCCTGTCAGGGTTAATGGCGTTTCTCAGGTACAGAAACTATTTCCAGTTTATCGAAGTAAACAGAAGTTTTTTCTAGCATATTCTTTGTATGTGCAGATGCTGAAGCTGGAACATTCTGGACGGAATTCTAGCTGGTTGGCACTTTTCATTTCTGCTAAGAAGCAAGCTGGATATTGTTTTGACTACATCTCACTTCAAGGTCACTGGGAACAAATATCAGCTACCCAGTGAGCAGTTTCATTTTACTTTCGATTCTCTATCTCTCTGCCTGGATTCTTTCTTTCTCACTCTCAGTGTATTCTTGTATAGTGTTGGATTTTATATGCTGAACTGCTTTTTTTTTTTGCTCAAGATGCACTTTGTCAAGGCTTTGACAAAGAACCACAAGATTCATGCATTAGTAAATTATTTTTAGTAAATTATTACTACCGGTAATTACTCTTTTGCGTCCAGTGTTTTTATTGGAGTGCACACTATGGCAAGAGGTCTGCGACTCTGCTAATTAACCACTGAGCCAGAGGTCCCCCAGGACTTGGGGAACTCTAATCCTAACATCTCCATATCCAAGCAAGTGATAGGTATTATCAGTTCAAGGACACACTGCAGAATGGTGTGGAACACAGCTGCTGAGGAGCAGGCCGGGGAGAAGGTGGGAATGGGGTTGGGTACCCCTAGGGCCAGACAGAAAAAACTGGAGGCCTGTATTCAACCCCCATGGTTGATGTTCCCCACTCTTGCATTAATCAACAATAGCGTAACTTATCAATAATATATAAATGGTGACAAGAGTAAATTAGGACACAATAAGATATCCGCAAAAGAAACTCCTGCATACACACGGTCTAAACACACACCGCATTCAACGATACTTCTGAATCGCAGATCACAGACAGGGCCAATGCCATGGACCATGAATACTAGATGATCGATTTGAGACACCTCACCTATAAAAGTAAAAAGAAATAGCAACAGCTTTCAACAAATAGCAATGGGGAATCTCTAGCCTTCTTGGTGTTTCTGGAATATAACGCCCACCATTTCTGACCATGCCAAATGGGTTTGAAGGGACTTGGACTTAAGCAACATCTGAAGAGCCTCAGGCTTCCTAACCATGTATTAAATGCTCTGCGGAAAGGTTCCCTCTCCAATCGAGTCTGAGGCCTTGCCACAAGAAACCAACCAGCATGGCCAATTGGCTTCCAGAGCAGGACCTGGGCTACAGCACAGCTTGCCAGCGAACTACACTGTTAACTGCATAGAGGAGGAAGATCCCCATGTTCCCTCCTCACCCCCACACAACAGACACAAACAGGCTGGTAGCAGGGACTCACAGCTAAATTAAAAAAGGAACAAGTTTGGGAAAGTGACAGATTTTTATATAAATATTTATTACCATCAGATCATATCTCTAAAGGTACATTTGTCTATTTCCATATTTTATTTTATTTTATTTTGATATTGTTGTTCACCGCTTGGAGTGCTGTTTGGGATGAGGAAGCAATTTAAAACTTGTAATATTAATAAAGTAAGGAATAGATGGGAGGGTTCTCCTCCCCCAAATAAACCTGAATTTATCTCCATGGAACTACCTCATTAGGCCCCTTGCTGGCAAAGCCAACCAAATCAGAAAAGTCCAACAAACTCTGCTACATGTAGGGCATGGAAAACGTATGGCCTGCATTCTACCCCATTATTTATTAAGGGGGGGGGAATAAGCTAATATGAGAGCCCTCTGTCCTAAACCACTCACCATCTGGAATTTCCTCATGATCCTCATCAATTCCACGTTTTACCACTCTTGGCCTAGTCTGCCCATCTTGTATGGTACCCCATTCATCTGGTATTGCAGAAGGCTGGAACTGAACTATAACCTGGAAAAAAATCAGTGGACAACACACTACATTTAAATACTTGGGGTTGCAACCAGAGATGCATTCAAGGAACAGGGTGGGTGAAGAATGACTCTTCTGCATCTCTAGCTCCTAAGGGTCAGGAGATCCTGCAGTGGGATCAGTTCTGGCACTGAGGAAGAGACTGTGAGAAATTGGAAGTGGAGGCAGGCACCTTCCGTGAACAGAAGCTCAAGTTATGCTGAGTTTTACATACTGCTCTAACCACACATGCAATGCTATTGTGCAACAAAAATTCTTATTACCTTAGGATTATGCATAACAATAGTCTCTCCACCTGGAAATTCCAGTCGCCGATGCCACTGATTTGTGGTCACAGCTTTCTTATACTCTGCCTGGAAAAAAGAACAGTTTTGTAAAATCATAAAGAAACTAAGCATCAAGATGTCATGTCAAAGGACAGTGCCATAAACAGCTTATACCACATTCATTTATTGACAGTTCTGTAGTATCAAAACTCCAATATTTTGAATTTAGCTTGCACAACAGAACTTCTCCATCCTCTGATCCGGTCTGTAGTTCCTCATGTCCCTGAAACCTCCTCTGGAGGATCCCCCCAGCTTGCTGCCAGTACAGATTTGGGGGTGGGGTCACAGAGGGGAGGGGTCATGACACATGAGCAGAAATCTATACAAACAATGCTGAATGTCACTGTGTACATTACTGTTTCCATGTACTTATTCAGTGTTTTTCTAGCCTGCCTGCTAACCCAAATTCCCAAGTTGGCGTGCATTTTAAAATACAGAGTAGGATATATACCGTATGTTTCCCCCCAAGCCTCAGATATTCTGTTACTCTGAGGCTGAATCTCAGAGTAGGTTGAACATCAACATAAAGTTCAATTAACCCCATTTAAAGACAAATAGTGGTAGTGCAGAACATCCTAACCTCCTTTATGTTTATTAGAAATATCAGTGAATAACCAGGACTGTGTGGATGAAGCACACTTCACTGATCTTACAACAGTGAGTATTTCAGATGCATCATTAATAATAATAATAATAATAATAATAATAATAATAATAATAATAATAATGTTGGTCATTGTACAACACCACCAGCAGTAACAATAGCAATAGTACAGACTGGGATTTTATCAACACTCCACAGTCAGTATTTTGTATCTTCCCATAAAATCTGACCCCTTTCAAATTCCAATTTTCAGTAAGCCATCACACACACATTATTCAGCCAGTTTAAGAACACTCACCTCTAGCTTTTCGCTGAAATCCTCAGTGTAAGGAATAAACCTGCTATCTTTATCTCCCTTATAAAACCAAGTACATCTTCTCACTTCAGATGGCTCTTCTTCCCAATATACAGCTTTCCTCACTCGGTCATAGAGATAAACATCATAACGTCCTCCGTCAGTACTCAGGACAACATTCTCTGGATCAGGTTGCACTAGAAGCATTAAAAATGTTTTATTACCTTGGAATCCTTCAACTGACAAACTGATGCTTATTTAGAAACAAGAAGGAAATATTCACTTTTCCTTCTCTTCAAATTTTATATTAGAACAATGAAACTGAGAGGTCAAACCAAATGTGTTACTGGGAAACTTGGCACCTTTGAAATATTTCTAGACTTGCCATTGCATGTCTCTTTCCCCAGTTGCTCCACTATGTTCACTGGTGTGGATCCGAATGTAGGCAGTCTATGACATAAGGCAATAATTCTGTGATATGATTGTCATCTTCAAATATCTGAAGGGCTGCCGCCTGGAAGATGGAGCAAGCTTGTTTTCTGCTACTCCCAGAGAGAAGACCCAAACCAATGGATTGCAATTACAAGAAATGAGATTCTGATTCAACATTAGGAATAACTTTATGACAGTTAAGAGCTGTACGACAATGAAATGGACTCCGTCAGGAGGTGGGGGACTCTGCTTCATTGGAGGTTTTTTTAAAAAGGAGATTGTATGGCAATCTGTCAGGGATTATTTAGTTGTGATTCTTGCATCCCAGGGGTTTGGACTAGATTACCCTAGTTGGGGTATCTTCCAAATCTACAATTCTGTAAATTGGATACCAGTACTCTGAAGAATGGCATCCAAATTCGACCTATTAGATAACTGGAGCAGATCAATGTTCATTGTTTATTTTAAATAGAATTGTATTCTAATTAAAATATACTCTCCTGAATAACCACCACCTATTTCATCACACCCTCCCCACCCAATGATAGTCATTCATGTATAGTTCTTTATTTGTTCCATTAATTTCTGTTGAATCTAATTTATACAGCCAGGACAAACTTTGAAATTTATCTGCATTTAATGACAAATCAGTGCTCAATGCTCAAAATAAGGTTAGTCAACTTTCCTATTTATAGTCTCCTGGCCAGCAAACTATGCCTCTCTAATTGCTCACATAGAAGTTGCCAAGATGAATAAAACAAAGAGCTGCCTATGAAAACAAAATCAGGACATGGGATTTATACACAAGAGTCAATCTGAAATCTGAATGTGGAACTGACCATATATCACGTTCCCATTTAAGAAACACCTGCATAAGAATATGTAAATATATGCAAATGTATACAGCAGTCTTCTTTGGCCTGGTGCCTTCCAGATGTTTTGGACTGAACACTGGTAATGCTGTCTGCAGCTGATTGGAGTTGCAGACCAAAATGTCTGGAGGGTACTAGATTGGGACGGGTTAGTATTTCTGCCTTCTCATTGTAAATCATCAGCAATTTGTTATTCCTCTTTATTTTCAAAGCCAAAAAGCCATCACATAAATGAAAAGTGCAGAGGCCTTACCAGAGTTATAAACTTCCTCTAGTGTTGTAGAATCTAGGACACTGAATGGCATCCATAGCTCCTTGTTTTCCACCTCCTTGCAGTAAAACCAATGGGGCTGAACTGGCTCATATTGGTTATGTAGTAAGATGGGAGGTGCTTTCACCAAAGGGCCTGCTGACATGGGAGCCACAGCTGACTGAGGTGAAGAAAACTGAAAATGAAACCAGTTTAAATATATAAAATTCTTAATTTGTATAAACACAAAATCCACCGCCCTCCAGATTACATTGATCATGTACATTATTATCATACATTTATACAATTCTAGAATTGGTCAGATCCAACAAAATGATCCTGAGATTCTTCATTCCATACATTTGATTACTATGTCATTAAATACAAGCTTGATTCAGAGTGAGGGGTTCCTGGTACCTTCTCCAAAGCCCTCTATCAGCATCCAATTCAGTGCAGGTTTCAAAGTTATCAAGTTGAATGCAAAACCTAATTTGTGTCTGTATGTGTAGGCATGTTTGTATTTGGGCCAAATATTTTCTAATGTCTCTCATTTGATTTGGTTAAATATTGTCAATACTGTCTTCCCTGATGGCTGATGCCAGTTCATAATTATTCTGGTATTACAGTGGTGCTGTTATACAGATATATTACTTTATTTCTACTTTTTCAATGAAAAGCAGTCTAGACGTGATTTTATTAACAAAAATTAAGAATATTCCATATAATCAAGAACAATCTTATTTTCCTATTTTCTCTTTGCCCTGTGATCTGGCAGTGTTCTGTAAAGTTTCAGGGAATGTCTAGACTCTAGAGCGTTCCAAAAGGCAGCTTTTGTAGCATAACTCTCACTGTTCATCATACTAAATTAATGCTGTAAAATACTGCTGTTTCTTATTTTCTCTATCAACTGATCAATATTTTCCGATTCTCTTTCCCTCCCCATGAATTTAGTAATTACTACTTTGAACTAATGGAGGTGCTGGAAGATGCAGGGCAGGGCAAGCTAGGTCACGAGAGGACCCTTAAAAGTTTTATACCAATTCCAAAAGCTAAAAATCACTTTCCATACCGGTGGCAGTGTCCCTGGAGTAGCATACATGTGCATAGGTGGTACAGAGACTGGAGGCTGAACACTCTGGGTGGGTGTTTGTGTCTGTTGAAGTTGTGGTGGAGTGATGTAAGGATTAGCTCTACTGCTTAAAGTAGTATGGCGATATGGGTTGTAGCCTTGCTGCGATATGGCAGGAGGAGGAGTTGAGAAGCCAGTTGGTGGAGGACCAGTGTATGAACCAATTCCTGAAGCAGGTGGCGTATTAAAAGGCTGTGATTTGGAAAGAGGAGCTGAGAAAGCATTTGGCCCATCTTGTGATCCAGGCAGAAGTGGGAGAGAAACTGAAGTCTTAGAGAAAACAGATGTTCCAGCTTGGGGTGGGGATGTTGCGCCTAAGGATGGCTGCCCAATGCTTCCAAAGGGATCACTGCTGCTAGGAACTTGGGAGAAATAACTGAAAGTTGGTGGGGGATTAGGATGTGCAGAAGTCTGCCCCAGGAAGCTGTCTTCTTCACCAACATCAGTGGTATCGTCTACAACAAAGGATACAAGGATTATTGAAAGAAAGGGAAGCTTATGTGGAGAAACTATTGGTAGTACTGCCCGTTTTAAACATTTCCCCCTAAATAGGAAAGTTTATACAGTCCCGTTCCTTTCTTGTTCACTGCAGCACACTATCTTGGAGAACTGAGACTTTTCCTTGTATGAAGGTTTTCTGGTTTCAGTTCCATAAGCAGTTTTGAATCACCTACTAAATTGACAAAATCGCTTGGCCAACTAACTCGCTAGCGCTTTTAATGTGTTAGGCTTATGCATACATCATTACTTAAAAGAACTTTCTGAGACACGCTTTCAACTGCTTTGCATACCACACTAAGAGATATATTCTCCGTGGTGACACTCCAGCCCCTGGACTTTTTCCATTCTGATACAGTATTTACAAATCGTGAGTCTTAACATTTTTTGGAAGCACTGTGAATACACTTTATTTAGATACATGTTTGCTGAATGGTAATATATACATTTTTTACAAATAGTGCATTGTGCTTTTAACATTTCTCACAGGTGTTTGTTAACAGTGTGGTGTGATTCAGAGAGCATGCCAATTTGGGATACATGCAGGAATACACACTGTCAATGTGCACCCCTATATATATCTTGGCTGTACCTGCAGATGAATTTTAATTGCCCAGACATTTAACTCAGTTCTTTAGAACTGTGCTTTCATGCTTCCCTCTGGATGAATTGTATACTTTTCTTTTGAAAATTACTTCAAATAGTAACAAATAATGAGAGACTTCAAAGCAGGATGTCAAACATTGCAGTGTTGTTATTTTATTTCCGTTCTTTAATATGTCTTGCTATTCTGCCTTTTACACTACTGTCACATTTAGACATAAACACATTTACAGCAAATACTATTTTTTGAACTACTTCCTATTAAATAAACCTAGAATTTTCAAATGACATTGCTAGCTATTCCTAAGCATAAAATGCAATTATTCCCAAATGTAATTAGCTATAACATAACCTTCATTTGCAATCTCTCACACTACCCAAAAGGAAATCCAAGCTTCCAAAGGCCTCTGAAATACACATATCAATGTCTATACGGTGGTTCCTTGGTTTATGAACTTAATCCGTTCCAGAAGTCTGTTCTTAAACCAAAGCATTCTTAAACCAAGGCATGCTTTCCCATAGCGGCGGGGGACTCAATTTACAAACGGAACACACTCAACAGGAAGCAGAACATGTTCTTATTCCAAGGCAAAGTTCACAAACCAAAACACCTACTTCCAGGTTTGCAGCGTTCTTAATCCGAGTTGTTCATAAACTAAGCTGTTCTTAAACTAAGGTGCCACTGTAGCAATGTCTAAAATGAAGCATTTTGCTTTTCCTAAGAGGTTGGGGGGATCACAATCCACAATTTTAGTCTAATTCACACCAGCAAATGATTTATCATCAAAGGTAGTCACATCATCTTCAATAAGCACAAGATGAAAAGAACAGGATATACAAATAAACAAACCCTATTCTAAAAAACTCTTAAGCGCAAACAAAAAGTAGTGAGGACTGGCTGTGTAGCATGAGCTGCTGGATTTTAGAACGGTTCCAAAATGGAAGGCAGACACAGCATAAAATCTACCTGTAATCCAATGGAACAGGCAAAATGAAAGTGGATGCTAGGGCTCCCACACTGACAAGATAATCAAGAATCCACCCTGAGGGATTAACGAAGCACAGAGCTTGTTATTGTTTTCACAAAGAACTGCAACTCTCTGGAGGAGTTTGAAAACACCCAGTGACAAACTTTCCCCAAAATTCAGCACAAGTAATTATATTCTCTTTAATGCTCTTTTAGCATGGACTTGATCTCATCTCAGCAGGTGTAAAGCACTGCTTATAGGGAAGGGGATAACAGTACCAGAGCCTGTGTGACATCTCTATGGAAAGGCTGAGAGGCGACCATTCACATCAAGAGCAACTGGTAGAAGACCTGCAGCCGGCTCTTGGCCGGTGAGGCTTCCGGCTCATATACGCCACTAGCGGGTCCGACGTCTGGCACGAATTAAGCCACGACACCTTCTCGATCACTGGCTTCCTTTCGGAGGCATGCAAGCCACGTCCCTCCCATGTCCCTCCAAAGGAAGCACTTTCACACAAACAAGCTTCCCGTGCCTATCTGCCCAGTTTGCGAGTCCCCCGCGAGATGGGCTACACATCCACCACCTGCAAACAAACGGGCGCGCGTTTTCACCTGCCCACGAGTCCCTCGGGCGCGGGCAACCCACAGAAAAGCAACCCTGATGTGTGGAGGGGGGTGGGGTGGGAAGAAACCTACGAAGATGTCCAAGCCCCCACCCCCCGGCCGAGTTACCTGCGGGCAGGAGACCAGGCCCCGAGGCGCCTGCAGAGGCGGCAGCAGCAGCTGGAGGAGGCGGAGGGGCTTGGCTGACGGGGATGAAGGGAACCGTGAAATTGAACTCGGTGGCCGACGAGGAGAAGAGCAAGTTCGTGCCGCCGCCAGCCGAGGAGGAGCCGCCAGCCGCCACGGAGGCTTTCGGGGTAGCCATGGCTGTGGCGCTTCCACGTCTCAGGGCTGCCTCTCGGGTTCCTCTGGCGGCCGGGCCGGCCCCTTCCGCCCGCCCCTAAGATGGCGGCGCCGGCGCCTCCCCCTCGTCTCCCGCCAACCCGAGCCCGCGCAGAGGGGAAGGGGGAAGTGAGGCGGAGAGAAGGAGAGTCAGCTCGGCCTCGGGCGCGCCGCTATCGACGACGACAACGCCTCTTCCCGAAGCACCAGCCCGCCAGCCCGCCAGCCTGCCTGCCTGTCTAAGCGCGCCATTGCCCGCAGTCGGAGGGATACTGTGTGCGACCGTCGGTGAACACCCGCGTGTGCCTCCTGGTCCGAGAGCCGACGACATGCCGTGTGTGGCGGACTGGCTGAACTGCCCCCTCAGTATCGTGCAAGGCATCTTCGGTAAGCGAAGGGGGAACCGGAGGGAGGAGAAGCGGGGGGGGGACTTGGGAGGGCGGCAAGGCAAACGAGCAAAGCCGAGAAGGCTTCGAGAAAGCCGGGGCTGAGACAGGCCAGCTGGGCCGGGATCAACCAGGAAGAAGGGGTCGGCAGGGCAAAGTGGGCCGAGCAGGAAGGCGTTACTGGGGAGCTTGGCCTTGCCCAGCGAGAGGGCAGCGGACGCCTGGCTCTCACTCTAGGGCAGGATCGCATGGCAGAGCTCGGCTGTTGTGGTTGTGAAGCGCCCTGAAAGCAGAACGCAGGAACGGGTGTAGTATGCTAAAGAATCCGGAATCGGCAACTTTCCAAGGAGCCTTCAGCATCACTCCCCCCCCCCCCCAGGGCCAGATCAGAGCCCTCTGGAAGAGGTCAGAATAAAGTGAGGGCGTGGTATTAGGCTGGTGTATGTCAAAGCCCAGTTAGGCAGGTAAATACCACGCCGCCTGGCTTCTGCGTGTTTTGTTCCTTACCAGTATCAGTTGCTGGAGTATCTAACTGGGGTGTCTGTGTCTCCCAGGATGTGTGGGTTTAAAGCAAGGCAATTAAAATAAATGACCATTGCTTTAAACAACCAAAACAGAGCTACTAAAATCAAGTAGCTTACTGATTGGTGTGAATAACGACAGCCTGCAATGGTAACAATTAACTTGTAAGCATATGTTTTATGGAAACAAATGCCTAATATCTTCTGCAGTACAGAATTTATATTGTTGCACCCCACCCCCTCGAATCTCAGAGCAGTGTGAGATTCAAGGGGTTCCAGGCACTTCCAGGTCATGTTCCTTCAGAATGAAGTATAGCAGAGATTCTGCTGTCTTTAGGGTATATTGTTTATTTACACGTATATATGACCCAAATCTATGATGGAGAGCTTCATGGCATTAATACACCTTAAGATTATCTTGCTTCTCCCATAGCCCCATCCTTGGATTCCAGCAGAAATCACACACAGCTGTCTCCCAGCTGCCCAGCCTGCAGTCTGCCAGCAGGTTCTAGCTTCTGCTGAAGAAATACAACATGTGCCGTTAATAATGATTGTGCAACCTGTACAGCACATAGACGACAATTATTCACACAATTAATATTCTTGTTCAAAAATAATTTTTCACCATTTATCAAGTTTGTGAGAATAAGACAACTACTTACAAAGTGCCATGAAAACTTATAAGCTATCTAAAATAAAGTGAACTTGGAGTGTCAGATTTACTAAGTTCTTACAACTTCTTGACTCAAAAAAAAAAAAGCCTTAGCAGGATTTTTAAGCATTTAATTGGCAAGGACAGTTTGTTCTTCATGACATGGAAAGTATATATTAATCCTATTTGCCAGTAATGTGGGATATTTGGAAAATTTTGGGAGACTTTTCTGATGCTATAGAGCAGGAGTGGATGACTTCCTGCCCATGGGTCAATCTTGGGCCTCCATAGAATCCAATTTGACCCCATCAGCCATTTTCCCCAAACCACATCAACCCACCCATCACGGAGGGCAGGAGAACAGGGTCCGACCCTGCATTGGCTGCATGCCCTGTTCCTAGAAGCAAACAGGATCGTGCAGCCAAGGCAGCAGGATTTAATCCCCACTCATCAGCTCAAAAGAAACTGAGATATGAAAGCTTGGCACTAAATGGCACCTTAAACCTAGGTTATGGGTGCAACAACGGAATGTCTAGGTGCACTTTTTTATAACAAGAACACAAAGCTGAAAATGAATGAACTGCAGCTAAAATATTATGCTTGTTTTTCACATGGTCTAGTCCTTCCCCTGCCCACCCCCCTAATACCGTATTCTTAAGAGGGTCTCTTCTCCAATCTTCAGAAAGTAGCTGGAAGTGGGGAGGCAGAGAAAGGTCCTCCTTTCCTTCCACTCTGCAGTTTTAATCTGAAATCTTAGGCACAGTATTGTGCCCAGAGCTCAGAAACTGTTCACGCTAATTAAATTCCCTGTCGCAAAATGCACCTTCAACAATGGGAGTTTTGAACACTCTTCATTGATTCAGATCTGCTGGTGTCTTTCTCCTCTTCCACCGTCTCTACCACTTGTTTGCTTAAAGGAGAAGCGTGGAGCTGCTTCAAAGAGCAATATTTCAAAGAGACTGAAACAGGAGTGGGAGCTGCCTTAAAGCCCTTTGCAAACAGCAAAATGGTTTTGAAGCTGCTGTAAGTTTGTAAACACTGGGAAATTTTCTGTTTCTGGAAAAATTTTCACCCCACATTTGGTTGACAGACTAAATCAAGGATTCAGAACCTGTGACTCCCCATGTGTTGCTGGAACACAACTCCCATCATCCCTGAAGACTGGCCATACTGTCTAGAGTTGATGGGAATCAATAAGTTGATGGGAATTGGAGTTCAGCTGCATGTGGAAGGCCACACATTCCCTATCTCTAGTCTAAATATTCAATTTGCTTAATTTAATGCAGTGGCATTTTTCTTGTTCATGAACTCCAGCAGTTGGTATTCAGAGGCATGCTGTCTCCAATACTAACAAATGTTAGCCTTACTACTTGAATCAAGCTCTTTATTTTTTTCCAATAATTAATGCTATCTGACAATATTCTTCCAAAAATTGTGTTTGCAGTTAAGTCAGGATTCTATTTTATTGCCCAAATACATTGGATTGTCGAATGTTCTGAAATAGTTCAATTTCATTTGGTTTTTTTTTTCCTAGCTCAAAATAGTCTGAATCCTGAATGGGAGAGAAAAGTAACAGAATACTTCAGAGAGAAGCTGAAAGAAAATAATGCTACTAACTGGGTAAAAATGGGCTTATTTACATATCAAGGTCCTGCCCTTTTGCTTTGGTGGCAGTACTCTTGTGTTTTATCTTCCTGTAACATTGCTTTAAATAAATTTGCGAACTGAACTGAGAAAAACTCCTAAAAGGATTGTAAGGTTCCAAGCAGATGGGCAGAGCAGTCCTAACCAAGCAGTTAAAAGGCGTATCTCTGTAAGTTAAATTGCATTCTAATTGCTCCTGGTTGACGGGGTGCGGGGGAAATGCAAATCTTCATTTTCTGTCCTTTCATTCACTCTTACTGGGGGGATTTAGTTACACCTGCATTTTAGGTGATTAAATTACACCAAGTTCTGATGGGAGTTGTAGTTCCAAAACAGCTGGAGGGCCAAGTTTGGGGATGCCTGCTCTAGGATAAGTCTTCGCAGTGGCATACTGTAGAAGAGGGGGTCACAAACCCTTTTGAACTACTGGGCAAATTTTGGATTTTGAGAGAGTATTGTGGGTGCCAGTCACAACATGGCTGCCATGGGAGACGGACATGTCATAACACAAAATTAGAGTGAATATGATCATAGCGAAGCTTTTCCCACAAATGTATTTCCATACTAGGAAAAGCTGCCTTTCCCCTGTGCCAACTTTAACTAATGCCTAGGCTGCCTACCTCTACCCACCTACCTGGGAGTTCAGGGTAAAAACATGCTGTAGGTAGAATTAGACATGAACACAAAGGGGAAGTCACATGAGCATACCAGAGTAGAATAATAAGCATTCCAGAAAGATCACTATTTCTGATGACAAGTTGTTTGAATGACACTCGGTGTTGGCTTAGTTGAGATTAAATATTTGAACATCAGTGTTCTCTGGCAAATTCATCCCCATCCCCAAAGTACAAAAGAGTAAACTGAAGTGTGATTATAGCTCAGCATCCTGATAGCCTGAGAGACTGGATAATTGACAATTAAGCCTTGTAATGAAGGGCACACAGTGAATTCAGAAAATGAAGGTTTGAATGATGACAGTACAGTACCATGCTAAATTCATACAGTTTTACTGTTTATCATGGTTATTCAAAATGCTATGGATCTTTTCTTGGCTCTTAGCACCTGCATTTAACAAAAAGAAAAGTAGATGTTAGCAGAAGTGGTTTAACCAAAGAGCCACAGCATTTGCCCAGGTCAAAATCTAGCGGTAAAAGACTTCTAAAAAGCTGGATCTATCTTAGAAAACACATCTGTTTTATCTATTATACCGATTATCTATTATACACAGTAGTAAAACTATTGTGAACTTAACATTTTTTTTCACTGGCTGATATAAACAAACAATATGGCTGCTGCTAGATTACTAAAGAATATACATTATAATTTTTTAATAGATTGATTTCCTCATGATTCCTAATTACTATATAAATTAAGGTTTCATTAGAGAGTAAAATTCTGTATATGCCATGTGAAAGTAGTAATTCAATGTTATTATTTTCTTCAACAGGTGCCTTCATTGAATGATGTCCCTCTACATTATCTAAAACCAAACAGTTTAGTGAAATTTCGCTGTATGGTTCAAGATATGTTTGATCCTGAATTTTATATGAATGTTTATGAAACAATTGACATACATACTAAATCATGTGTAAGTGGTTCTTCTTTATTATGGTCCTTATTGCTTTCTCACATGCACAAATACGTACTCTCTCTGTGTGTCCTTGCCTTACTAATCAGCCATGATTTATGGTGGCCATCATCCAGCTCCTCTCTCAAATCTTCTGCTTATTGTTCCATGTCACATGGGGCCATGGGGCTTTTGCAGAAGTTCGACAGAGGGTGAAAGAGGGGGAAAACCCAGTCACTTCCCTTTCCACAAGTCCTCCTGACACACACAGGGTATTAGCAACCAATCCATGCTTTTAAAAATCCCTCAACAGTTCATCAGTGAAGAGCACCCCACGCTTGAGTAATCTGAAATTAGGAGATGGTGAGTAATCAGTCCTTAAGAAAGAGGATTCCTCATTTTGTTTTAACTCTGGATAGGTGCATCGTTATCATGCTCCAAACCCTGGCATTTCTTGTGCTGGGCATATGCAGTGATTTACTCAAGGACTGAGACCTACAGATATTCCTACTAAGACTGAGACGACCCTACTTAGATGGACGACTTCCAGGTCTTTAAAGAAACAGGCATGTCTGCGGCATAAAAGTACTATCTTGGACTTGCTCTCAGCTGAACTGCTTTGCATATTAATTAGCATGGCAGAAGGTTCAGCAGTGCCTCTTGGGAAGCCAGGCCACCACATCAATTATTGGTATAACTGAAGGGGTGTGCCCTTTTTAAATATGAAATTTACATAATCATATTTTGATTATTAGCCTCCCAATAGTTCCTGAACATCTGTGTCAAGCAGAGCCACAAGCCATCATGATTTAGCTCTTCTTCTGTAGGAGTATTTTGTAGCTGCTTTCAGAAGGCATTTTCCCCATATTAAATTAAATTATTTGACAGATTTATTTTGATCTTTACTTTGAAATATGTAGTGCAATGCTGATACTTAAAGCATAAGCACAATTGAAGATGCTTCTGTTATGCATAGAAATGAATGTGAACTGATGTAGGATACAACAGTGATCTCACATTGTCTTCTTTTTAATAGGTTTTGCATTTTGGAAAATACAGAGATGTAGCAGAATGTGGGGTGAGTGATAATATGGCAAATATAGCTCCCTGTCCGTCCCCCGTCCCCCGCCCATTTTTCGTTTGGGGTTTGAATAATCCCCAGAATCCAGAGGGGAGATGGTTTGGCTGGGCAAGCTGTAATGCTTGCACTGACAGAACGATTAGAAGAGTAACATTGAATTCCTCCCTTTGAATAAAACATCTAGCAGTTTGTGGGGGTTTAAATGTAGGTTTTAAAGGGATAAACCCGAACCTTGCAAGTAATGTTTCTTAATTCTGTGCAATGTCATCCCATAGATATGTGCCCCCGCCATGCTTCTCTTGCACCTCTCTCTAAAGCAGGCATCCCCAAACTGCGGCCCTCCAGATGTTTTGGCCTACAACTCCCATGATCCCTAGCTAACAGGACCAGTGGTCAGGGAAGATGGGAATTGTAGTCCAAAACATCTGGAGGGCTGAAGTTTGGGGGTGCCTACTTAAAGAAAAAATAGTACTTCAGAGAAGTTTATTTCAACAAGGATATGTATGCAGGGATATTTTTCTGTATTGGCAAAAAGTTGATTCCAGCACTACAACTAAGAATGTATTTAGTGGTGTACTTGATAATGCCTCTGTCCTGTATTACACAGACAATAGTGTGAAGTGGAAATAGAACAGACTATCAAACTGGTTTTGATGATCTGATTCTTTTGGTGCATCTAGTACTGAATTCATTTTCATTTTTTTAAAAATATAGAAAGTCTCATTTATGCCTACATTCTAGGAGAGTAGCCACATTGGTCTGCTGGTGTAAAAACAAGTCTTGTGACATGAGCTTTCACAAACAAGACAAGACCTTCCTTCAACAGATGCATGAAGTGGGCTTTTGATTATGAAAGCTCATGCTACAATGATGCTGTTGCCACAGAATGTTTATTTTTCTTAATAAGATTGTTACCTGAAAATTCATGGTTCTTTGAACATTGAGATTTAGTTATAAACAAGTAGCATCAGTAATAAAACATTGCAGTGTAAAGTCTCATTTACTGGCTTCCAACAAACCAGCCATGCCCTTCTTCAAGATCCTCATTTCCACTCTGTTGTTTCTCCAGCCCCGTCAGCATTTTATGGATAGTGAGCATGTTCAGTCTTCCATAGGTCATTTCAGGTCACTCCACCCCCATTTTTAGATCCCCCCCTCCAATATTTTGATTGGTACTCCTGCAAACTTTGGGATTCCTCCACATCTGCTGATACATCCTTCTTGCTCATGGATGTTGCCATTTTGGCTACATAAAGATTTGGCATCAAGAGAATGAGGCTTTTATTAAAGTATATTGATTGATTCAATGTTTTAATTTAATTTGAGCTTTAATTCTTACATTATACTGGGGTTTTTTGTCTGAGTGATGCAAGCATTGATGCGTCATTATGGCATACAATATCAAATTGTTAAATAAGCCCATTTTATTTGTTTATTTTTGTGACTGCTAGTATCATAGTAAAATAAAAAAATTCCTTCAGTAGCACCTTAAAGACCAACTAAGTTTTTATTTTGGTATGAGCTTTCGTGTGCATGCACACTTCTGAAGAAGTCCTGAAGAAGTGTGCATGCACACGAAAGCTCATACCAAAATAAAAACTTAGTTGGTCTTTAAGGTGCTACTGAAGGAATTTTTTTATTTTACTTCGATCCAGACCAACACGGCTACCTACCTGCTAGTATCATAGTTCTGCAGTATTAACTATCAGAACCTGTGATTATGATGAAGCAGTTATTCCAGTTTCTAAGAATAAAACCTGCATGATTATTGTTCCATAATAGGAAAACTATTTTCAGATGTTTTGTTTTTGCATTTAAAATGGTTTAAAGCATCAGCTGCACCATGAAAATGGTTGTTGGAAGAACATAATTTATTGTATCTTAGTGTGAAAAGGAGTACCACTATATGAATCTGCAACCCTTTCTGAAACATAAATACTTTTGAACTCTTTAATATTCTGGTAGATTAACTTCTGTTGAAACTGACCAAGTAGGCTAGAATTATTTGAAGTGAACATGGCCAAATATTATTGGATATCTAGTATTCTAATGTTGTGTAATGTCACTTGATTCTTTTCTAGCCTCATCAAGAAATAGACTTAAACCCTAAACAAATAGTAACAGGAGACAGACAGACTTTTTACTGTGTTCCAGTGCCTGGAGAGTCGGCATGGGTGAAAGAAATATCCTTTGCAGTTCATTGACTCTGCTGTATGCTGATATTTAGAAAAATATATATGCAGTGTGGGGTGGAGAAAGAAAATTGTAGAGTTGGAAGAGATCACCAGGGTCATCTAGTCCAACCTCTGCAATGCAGGAATCTTTTGCTCAGCATGGGGCTGTAACCCACAACCCTGAGATTAAGAGCCTTATGATCTACCGACTGAGCTATCTGATTAAAGTGCCTTGAAATCTGAAGAAAAGGTGCTGTGCTGTCCTACAAAGAAAGTTGAAGTGTTGTTTTTTAATTATTCCATAAAAATGTAGGGTCAGTTTTTACAGGCATATCCACACAAGCAGATGAGTAGCTTTGTACATTTTTAAAATTTTAAAATACTATTAAATTGAAGTCTTCCGAAAAGTATGACTCCCTCTGGTGGTTAATCCAAAGATAACAAATCCTATCAAATTTAGTATACATTGTAGATTACCTTTTTGAGGGAGAAAGGCAAGCTTGAATGTAGCTTTAAGACCAGTAAAATTACTCAGCTGGTGGAAGTAGCTGTGGTTAATCCTGTAACTGAGGCTGAATTATGTCACTTCAGTGGAGTTTGTTAGATTAGATAGAAAATGTTCCTAAGGAGTTTCATATGCTAGGAGATGCAAGTTATTTTCATGATTCTCTATAGCCTAAGGCTATATAGAGAATTGTGACAGTAATATCCTGCCTTAGGCTATAGAGAATCGTCACAATAACTTGGAAAGGTGGAAGTTTGTAAAGATAAAGGCAAGTGTGAGGCAGATTAACAAGGGTTATTAACGGCTTTTGACAACATTTTGGATCTGGGATTTTGTTGATGATACTGTGCAATTAAACTAATAACATTATAATTCAGGAATGGAGGACTTTGGGCCACGGGAGCCAAATAACGTTCCGTCACCATTTGGGTACAGCCTGCTGCCACTTGCCAATGATTCTTTATTATTTTTCTACACCTTTAGGAACATAGGAAGCTAACTATATATTGAGTCACATTCTTGGTCTATCTAGCTCAGGATTGTCTACACTGAAAGGGGGCAGCTCTCTAGAGTTTCAGGCCAGCCTTATCTCGAGATGCTGGTGATTGAACCTGGGACCTTCTGTATGTAAAGCAGAGATTGTACCACAGAGCTGTGGCCTTTCCCTTTCCTGTGGTTGAGCTCTATCTCTGTAGAACCACTCAAAGCAGAAATCTCCCAAACGGTGGTGAAAGAATAAGCATAGCTAAGGGTATGGTCCATTTGCATTTAGAATGTATGGCACAGCACTGTTATGTGGAATGTGTTCTTTTGTTGCATACATCCCATGACAGAATAGTGTCTTGTTCCCCCGTCTTATTTTAAACCATTCCATACAATTGAAATACCAGGTTGATTGGGTTGATCACTTCAGTAAATGCTATTGTCCTTAACTAGAGATTTAAGCCTATACCAGTGTAAGCCAAGCTCGAGTTTGCCCTTCAACATCCTACACACCAAGTCGCCACAAGAGGAGTTATGAGGAAGATGAAGATATGGAGTTGCATCCATCTAAACAGAGAGAGCAACATCAGGGTATCAACTGATTAGACATTGATGGTTTTTATTTTAAGTCACTTCTTAATAGCTGTTATATTGAAGCACATTTTTTTTTTGTACTCTGAAAAATACATGAAGAGCAAAGCTCCACTTACTGGGCTCCATCCATGATTCTCTCTCCACTAGATCAAGGGCTCTTGCAGTAATGGACTGGTGAGTTTAATGTTGCCTAACAGAGGAATCCAGCGCAGCAGCTGTGCTAGTCAAAACTTGTTGTGCAACTGATTGTTACCAGCATCTTGCTTATGCATTCTCTTGCACAACAACATTCTACTGGTGCAAAATATTTCACCACCAAAACAAGTACTGTATGCTTCTAATTTTGCACTACATTGGATGCACCCCATTACAACATTTACTCTTTTTTTACCCTAATCCTTGTAGTTCAGCACATTTTAAAGCTTTGGTGGGGAACCTCTGGCCTTTTAAAGCTTCTTTGAAAAACTGGAAGTTTTTATTTCAACTTCAGACTTTGATTAGAAACTGCTTCTTCTAACTTGCAGGAAGTGTGCCTGATATCCATGGGAGTGGAGAGCCAAAGCGATTAGAAACAGAAGCATCTGCAAGACATCAGACGATCTCCTTAAACTGCTCACCTCCGCTAGATCTAAACTTTCCACTTCCAGGAGAGAAAGGCCCTGCATGCCTTGTGAAGGTAATAAGCCTATCAAGCAGTATTAAGCATTACCTTGTTTACGTGTTAAATCCATTGGCGAAATATGGAGGCTAAGTTCCACCTCCACTGATGAAGATAATAAGCTTCTGAATGCCCATTACTGAGGAGTCATAAGAGTGAGTGTGTGGCTGCAGTCAGGTGCTGTTTGCAGGCTTCTCATAGACATGTGGGGTGGCCATTGGGTGGCCATTGTGAGAAGAGGATACTGGGCTAAAGAGCCTCTGGCCTGATACAGCAAGCCTCTTCTGTTCTTAAGAAAACCAAAATAATGTAATCCTTAAAATAAATCCTGCCATTAAATGCACTGTTTAACTAGGGTATATTATTATAATTCAGAACACAGAAGTATGTGTAGCTGCAGTTGTACTCACATAACTAGACACTTGAGATGTCATGTTCTTTTAATCCTATTTATTCAGATGAAGTTATGAGGTTATATGTGCATTCTTTAAAAAAACAACCATGATCATATATTTTATGTGAGTTGACATAGGTGAAACAGCAGGATACTCGTATCTCACACAATGAAGGACAATACATAAATCTCCAAAGTAGGTCTCCAAAAACTGGAATGTGAGCTAAGAAGTAGACCAACAGTTGTTGTGTCTGTGCTGGGGGTTGTGCGTATTGATTAGTAAAGGGTTGTGTGTTATGCAGCTCTGACCATTACTGCTGCATATTTCTGAAATGATTAATATATTCTCTGTAAAGAGTAAAGTTCAGTGCTAAAGTCATGGAAATGGGTGAAATGCAGGTAGTTATTACAGGTGTCTGCGACCAATAAGTGGCAGATATAATGAAATGTGCAAGAAACCAATACTTCTGCTTGCTCTCTTAAGTCTCTACGGTTAAGTTAAGATCTACTGCATGATTTTGCTAGAGAAATACACTGGCTGTATTTGGATGAAACAAATTTTTAAAAAATCCTTCCAGTAGCACCTTAGAGACCAACTAAGTTTGTTATTGGTATGAGCTTTTGTGTGCATGCACACTTCTTCAGATACCATTTGTATTTGGATGGTTTATTGTTACAGGAATGAGCTGCAGCGAGCCTCAGGTTTGTGCTCTCCCTTCCCTCTGTGCTCATCCACTGTGGCCACAAAGAAAAGATCTAAAGCTGTTGCTTCTTTTGGAGTAACTGTAGTTTACTCAAAATCCTAAAGTCCTAAACTGCAATTAATCTTAATTATGGTTTGTTGAAACAAACCAGTAATCCAAGGTTCAAAATCTGCTTTTTTCAGTACAATATAGTTAAGATTAACCACATTTTGTCTGCATTCAGAGACTGTGACAAGCTGCAGTTAATCCAAAACAGAAGCGAACACTTCCAGAGTCCTCCTTGCAGCCTTACCAAAAGAAAGAAGGGAAAGTACAAGAGTATGAGACTAGTGAGGAATGAGGCAGAAATTCAATTCACTTCACACTGCAAATGTGAACCTACCTAATTGGCAGAACCCAAAACAATACGTGAGCTGAAATGCAGCTATCTCGCTTCTCTGAATTTTGCTGTGCAGTTCTCCACCCAAATAATGTACAGTATGCATAAATGTGTAGGGGGACAGTATACATAAAACATGCATATATTAGTAAAAATAACATAAGTAATATACACATTAGAAGAAAAGGTTTACAGAAATGTGTGTATTGGGGAAAATGAGCACTAAAACGTGGGTGAATTTTTGGGAGACCGTTTTAAAAAGAAATTCACAAATTGATGCAGAAAAGTGAAGAACTGAACTTGATATTGGAGGAATGAGCATCTGGAAGAAACTGAAATTGACAGATTCATCAATTCCTATTTGCCGTTGCTCATTCCTGTAAAGATAAGTCCTGGCTTAATATTCAGCTCTATGCATTATGTTACTATAATCTGTCTCTTCTCTTAAAAATACTCTTTGTGACAGATATATGAAAACGGAGATAGTTTCAAAGTGAATGATGTTCTTGAGGTGTACGGGATTTTATCTGTCGATCCAGTCCTGAACATGGTGAACAACGAAGATAGGTAACATTTTAATATTAATAAGATCAACATTTACAATTATTAATGATAATAATGATGAAGACCGAAAGGCACACAGAATTGAGCTACAAAAAATATTTAAGTATTTTATTTGTAATTTGTCAGTATAAAAGTGGCAGTATGTCCTTAACCCTTTGGTCAGTGTGCTTCAGAACTGAAACACAGGAAATTTATATCAGTATCTTTCTTTTGAAGATCGCTGGCTGTCCACAGGCTGATCCTGCTTTGTTTCCAGTGCAATTCAGTGGACAGGGTGGGACATGAGTGTGGGAAATTTGGATTAGAGTCCTACCTCTTCCGTGTACTTGTTGTATGTCTCTCAGCCTGTTTCCCACTCCATAGAATTATGGGGAAGGTGTTTATGAACACCATAAGGATGATGAAATGTTCTTTAAACCAAATTCGCAGTATAAATAAGCAGAAGTATGATGCAGTTTTTGCAATAGCAAGCTAAGCTCAGCTTTTACTATGGTGTTGACAGCATAGTTGCACATGCCCTGCTGTCTCCTTAAGCACACAGCGCTATGAGGGTGACAGGCAATGTGAGAAGGAAGACCTCTTCATTCGTCAATCAAGCTCAGCTATGTTGTTGACAGTGTAACCAGCAGGAAGCCCCCAGACCAATCTATGGGTCCTTCAGTCTGGAGTTGATGTTGTGGAAAGTTACAGGACATACACACACTTCTTGAACTAGTTGGCTGCCACATCCATGCCAGTCACCACACTGGCACCACTCCAGACCCCACTTAGGATTGCTCTGTTAGAATGCTGGAAGTGTTATGTGTATGCAACATTGGGAAGGATTTCTAGCCATGTTGCCTTTTTCCTTTTGGTCACATGCTGCTGCATCTTGGCCTCAACCACCGTAGCAAAGAGGCCTATTATGTGTAATACCTTCCCCTGTAGAGCTTATAGTTTCCTCCCACAGAAGTACATGGTGGCAGGTTTTGATTCTAAGTGGGGTTGAAACCTTGTAATAGCTGTCCTTCTTAGTAGGACTTGCCCCTCCCAGTTTTCATAGTGTACGTTTTTTAGTCATGTATTTTATATGTCATTGTATTCATTGATCGCCCCTGTATAACTGCACGAAATATGTCTTAAGCTTGGCTGTTTTTATTTACTAGGGAGAATTCATCCTCTCCAGTGGAGTCTATGGAATGTATGGACACAATGGAAGAACAGAGGGTTCATAGTCCCCCAGCCTCATTAGTTCCCAGAATCCATGTGATTTTAGCACAGAAACTTCAACACATAAATCCATTATTGCCTGCCTGCCTTAATGAAGAGGAAAGCAAGAGCTGTAAGTAGTTAAGCTATTAAAAGAAAGATTACCTCATTACTGATGAATGTCTGCACTGGACTTTATTGTTTCCACTTTCTCGTACACAAAGAAATAAGCTTGTTCCCAGAGTCCTACGTATTCAGATCACAAAGGTATTCTTCTAAACATCTTTTAAGCCTTTGATTTTAAGGTTTTTCCAGATTTTCCACAAATACATTGGCATTGTGGTTTTTTTTATTTGAGAAATGTGACTTAATATAAGCTTATTCCTAGAAAATACCCGCCCGCCCCCATGCCAGTCCTAAGTAACCATTGCTTACCCCCTGTAGCAACAGTTAAGGCTCTGGTGTAAATTTTGTACTTTCAGCTGGTGAACAAATCCATATGAAATATGCAATCATAGGATTATAGTGTGTATGTTACAAAGATCCATACTCCAAATAGTTAAAGAAGGTTACTATCAACACTGATCTCTTTGGTTTTTAACTGACCTTGATTTTGCTTCCTGGCACTTTTTTTTTTAGTAGTAGTTTCTCTTCCTTACACAAGTTGTTTATATTTTGGCTACAAGTTTTACTATGAGATCCTGGGTGGAGACGGAGCATATTGAATCCTTTTATAAACATAGCTGGTCGCTATGGATCCTACAGCATATGTCCCTTGGCTCAAAAACCATTCAGATTCCTTTAATGGGGGATTCACTGTGAACAGGATTCATGAATCCAAATCGGTTGTTTTTCAGCAAAGGAATGGAAGCTGACGAAACAGCTCTTAATTACAATATTAAGTAAAAATCTAGCTGTTGCCCTGCTAGATGCTGCTCTGAGGCAGAAGCCAGCCTCCTAAAAAAATCAAAGCTTATATTAATGATTATGTATTTCCCAGCTTTATTTAAGGAAAATTGGGTGGGTCTTTTTATACATTGAATTTTCTCATTTAAGCACAAGTGTTAATTAAAAGTGTGGGTTATGCCAGCTATTAAGTGGGCACTGAATTTCGCTAGAGAAATGTTTGCATAAAAGGGGAAGAAAATTAATAAATAAATTGCTTTATTAGCTTCAATTCTGTCCAAGTTCAAGTTGCCATTCATCCTGTGTTTGAAAGTAGACAGTAATGAGTAAAGATAAAATATTACAATATAATCAGTACTACTTTCTTAATTGTTATTTATTTACAGAGCAATCCAAACAGTGTGGGGGAGGGAGAACTGAAGGGCAAACACCTTTTTCGGTGCCCTGCAGGACAAAAGGGAGCGTAAAGCAGTGGGGGGGGTTGGGGGGGGTCCTGTTGCCACCTGCTCTTTCTTTTTCTTCGGGACTTGCATATGTTTACTCATTTGGGATGAATAATGTCAGGAGACTGGGACTTTTTTGGATCTATTACCTTTCCCTGCTCTCCCATGACATACCCCTTTTCCTTTACTGAATTTTGTAAGGTGCAGGCTACAGAGGAAGGCCTTGCAGAGGGAGGCCTGCCCACTCAGAGGTAGATTTGAAACCTTATTTGACCCCTGGCACACTCTCCCAAGGACTGCAAGATTAGAAAATGTGTATATGCCACCTTTCAATTTTATATTCTCTGTAGTTTACAAATTAAGATTAAAAAGGAGACATTATTAAAATAACCTTCCATATAATCCATGTACAACATGCTGTTTTAATGTCTACATCTGCATGTTCCACTGAGCCATAGTTGAGCGCTGTATGAATCAGCTACATTGCATCTTAGGCTCCCATCCTTTCTCGCATGCAGCTTCTGCTTTTACATAACCACAGCTGCTGTTTCATTTACACTGTAGTTAATATTAACCATGGTTGATTTTCAAACAAGCCAACTTCAAACCATAGTTACTGACAGTGGCCTGCAGAACAAACCATAGTTAAGGCTAAGCACATTTCTAGATCCAGATGAATCTGCAAGCTGCACCTTAAATCAAGAGCAGAAGCTTGCAAACAGCGCCTCCCAGACATGTGTGCAAAGGATAAGGGGAAGCATGTAATCCAGTGCCTGTCCTGCCCATTCATATTGTGCTAAACTATGCTTTAGTGTTACATGAAAATGTCACCAACGAGTGGCCTCCCCAAACATTTAGTGATGCTGCTGCATGTTGGCCAATGTGTTCATTGGTCCTGTCCTGCAGAGGGCACCTACAGACCAGAAGCTAAGCAGCAGACCTCTCAAATTCAAACCCGGACTGGCTCATGGAGGCCAGTCTGTAGCACAGTATCCTCCTTCAGGGTTAGGGTCACCTCCTTCTCTTCATGGCAAGATCCAAATCCAACCATGCTCTTCTTGCCTCTTGGTGGTAGTATTCTGAAGTTCTGTGCTCTTTGTAATGACAAACACATCCCTGTGTTCTTGTGTAATCTATATTCTTTAAACACACACACACACATACATATATATATAGTGTTCTGGCTTGTGTAATTATGTACTGCTTTGCAGACCAGATTTTTTTTTATAGTATTGGTTAGTGTCTTAGGAAAGTATATAATAAGAGAGAAGTTATGTTGAATCTATAATAATATTAGTAAGGGCCTATGTTGAGAAACTTTGCCCCAACTGTTGGACAAAGTAGCATGGTGTGAAACGTAGGTGGGCAAAGTTTTACAGCAAGATGCAAAATTTGCTCTTATGCTGGATATAGAGCTGTATGTTGTCCAGTCTTTTCTCCAGTTGATACTCATTCATATAAAAAGAACTGTATTTTATATGACTGTTAGGCAATGGTATTTCTGTCTACTCCCTACTGTTCTCTGTTAGTTGTTTCTAGTTTTATGTCTGAACTGTCACCAGTCAGAGCAGAGCTTCTTGGCTTCCTCACTCATGCCTTCTTGGGAGACAGCCTGGCTGCTGAGTACCTTATATTGCATCTCATTTCCACAGTGTAAGTAACCTGGTCAGCTATTTAGAACATTTTATTTTTCCCATACAACCCTTTTTAAATCTAGGATTTAGCATGCAGCTCAGCAGATTCTTAAGTGTTCTTTCAGGGGCTCAAAGAGATAAAATAACAGCTATGAACTAATAACCAGAGCAGATGTTTTAATGTATTGAACCCAAATACGCAGGAATATCCTTGGGTATTTGATTGCCCAAGAAATTGAAGATGGTGCCATAGCTGCCAAGTTTTCCCTTTTCTCGCGAGGAAGCCTATTCAGCATAAGGGAAAATCCCTTAAAATAAGGGATAACTTGGCAGCTATGGATGGTGCTTCCCTTAAGCAAGAACTCTAGGAAGCTTTCACACAATGGGGGCAGCACATATGTGTGATAAAATATGGGTCATTATATGCACCAACTTCAGGGTCATGTGCTCTCCTTCCTCCACCAGTACAGCTCTGTTTCAATAAACCTCAGCTCAATGTTGGCTCTGAATCCTAAACTGTGGTTAGTCCTACCTATAGGTAGCTTCATATGCTTTGGCTAGGGTTGCCAGACTCAATAGAGGACAGGACTTCTGTGCCTTTAATTGCCCTGCTCTCTTTTGACTCTGGAAATCTTAAAGAGGAACCAGCAGACCCTTTGCTTGGAAATTAAACAAAGGGTCTGCTGGTTTCTCTTTAAGGTTTCCAGAGTCAAAAGAGAGCAGGACAATTAAAGGCACAGAAGTCCTGTCCTCTGTTGAGTCTGGCAACCCTAGCTTTGGCTTGATGGTAGTTTCAACTAACCATATTTAATACTAACCACAGTTTAACCAAATTTGAGCATAATACTTACCTGCCAACTTACTACTCTTGACTGCACCAGAGGAGGGTGGGAAAGCAGTTGAGCCCAAGGCTCACTGCAGCTAATTCTTGTAAGAACGAGTGAGAATTTGCTCAAGGGTGGTACATTCTGGACAAAAATTCTCCAAATTTACTTCCGTTAAATTGTACTCTTTTTTTCATCATCTAAGGTTGGGCCTTCAGCTCGCCTCCAGACTGGGCTCCTATAGCATCAGGAAGTTACGGACCTCATTGTCTTATGTGTTCCATATGTTATTTGCATCTCATTCTCATTCTTGGCAACTTCTCTACCTGGGCATTTGAGTTTGGATGTTTTGTTTCTCACCTTCCATTGAAAGGAGCAATTAACTGGACACATAAGCCGTCCTTGCGCCTCACCCAATAAACACTTAATTATAACAAAACCATCCTGAAATGTAATTCCTTCAGGGCTTCTCTCCTTCTTAAGAGGGCAGTGAAAAGGGGGAGGGCTGAGCCAATATTTGTAACTACCTCAGCCTTTCCTGATGATTGAAATAATTGTGGAGGAGAATTTGGAGATTCTGAATAATTTACCACCTGAACCATTGATATCCTCAACTGTGCTCCCAATCATCATTCGTCATCTACGTATGGAGCTGAGGTCTCTTCTGGTATTCAGATGTATAAAACTGAAGCTGACTTTACAAAGTTTGGGGAGGGAAAACAATTTTTGAGCTTTCTATTAGCCTTGAGACATCTAGACATCTGCTTTTTTATTTTAAAAAAACCATGAATTTGCCACTAACTTCTTGCAATCACTCTAGCAATTTCAAAATGTTAGCTTTCTCTTTTGTGTGTTTTCTAGCTATGCAAGAAGAGATGTTCTTCCTCTGGGAAAATTCACAGTCAACTTAAGCGGCTGTCCAAGAAATAATGTCTACACGGAGCACATATACCATATTATTCAGCAGCTAGTACCTGCAGTAAGAATTCTATATATATAAATGCTTTGTGGAGCAACTGATTGTGCAATAGTTCACCTATATGAGTATGTTAATACAGTAGCCACCTAGATGTTTCATTGCAGAACTGGAGGTGTTAGAGGTATACCTAAAAAAGGCAGGTGCACACTTTCCTACAATATTTCTGTTCCAATAGCTGTGAAGACTGCTATTGGAACAATACATTCAGTTCCTTGGTCATAGTAGTGGCCAACACCTAAATGGAGAAATGGAGTATCTGTATGTGGAATTCTATGGTATATATATTTTTGGGGAATAGAGTTTATTTTGCCTTACGCAACATCTTTAGTACTCAAGGGTACTATGATAATTTGGAGCTTTAAGGAAACTCCGCAAACACATAGGATTTGCATCTTTTAAAACTAATACACACAAAACTTAACTCGCTACAGTTCTCTTTTTAAAAAAAGTTTACTAATGAAATATCTAAGTGTATTGAGAATAAACATTTGTATTCCCCATTTAACTTGTGATGTCTGCGTGGTTGCTGTTTGCAGCTATTTGATACTTCCTTTGGAATCGTGTGTGTGTGTATTGACTTGTTATATCTTGTTATATCTCTGTTATTGTTTTAGTGTAGTTTTGTCTGTCAAAGGAACACTTCTTAGTGGAAAACTTGTAACTTTTTTTTTCTTGGCAGTCCTATCGCCTGCCCATGACCATAGAGAACATGAACTGCTTAAAGTTTAACCCTCACAAGGACTACACAGCTAACCGCTTAGTCAGTGGAGTACTACAGCTGGCAAGCAATACCTCCCTTGTGATAGATGAGACTCTGCTTGAGCAAGGACAGCTTGACACTAGAGGTTGGTATTTGGGTTTCATCCATTCATTATCCCAATGCAAAGCTCTCTTGCATTAACAGAAATATTAAGAAGAAACCAGATCGCTGCATTTAGAAAGGATAATGTTGGCTGTTCAGGTTGCACTGTCATTATTTTACAGAGTTATCTCTCGGTTGACCCATTTTTGTCATCACATCTGTGTCAGTTTAATTGGACGGTGTGTCTAACTGGCTCCAGTCTGTAACTTTATTGCTTAGGGCAGAGTACCTGAACTTTACTACGGTAGCTTTATATTTGTTTCTGCCGCCTACTTTTGTTTCTGATCATTTTGCTCCGTTTGGAAGCAGTGCCGACTTCATCTCCTTATACTGCTGGCATCTTTGTTTTATAACAGGGGTAGACTCCCAATTCCAACAGCCACAGGCAGGACCTTTGTGCTAGTTAACCTAGTGGTTTACCCCCAAAATGTATGTGCGTTTTCTCAAGCTGGCAATCCTATTCCTTGAAATAATTGGACATTTTATCTAAGGTGTCAGCGAGATCAGGGTTTCCATCCACTGCTTGGCTTATATCATAACTTCCCTTCTGACAAACATCAGAGTTCACATAACCTCCCCTTTGCCTTTGCAACCTCCTTTGTAAAGATATGGCGCAGGGGGCTGCAGACAGAGAATTTGATGGAAGTTGCCCTTTTTCATAAGCAGTAGCAACCTAGGATCCAAGCCATTGTCTCTGTAATATATAACAAATTCTCATACGTTACAATCCATGTTATATGTAGCTAACCAATTTTTACAGATTAGCATGATTAGAGCAGAGTACTGTGGCTGTGCTTAAAGTACTGCAGAAAATGAGGATTAAAGTCCTTTCAGATCCCATGCTTAGTATCAAGATGGAGGGTTTGATAAATAGGTGCCAGTTCGCAACTCAACTGGAAGGAGATTTTTTTTGCTGATTTCTGCAGCATAAAAGGTGGCTCTGGGAGGAAAGCAAAATTGACAGAAATTGCTTTGCTTTCCTCTAACAGGAACTTCACTGATTTTTGAGTTACATCTGCAAAAGGAATAAGCCCTCCCATTCACAGAAGGACAAATCTGGATCAGCACTATTAATTTTTTTATTTGCTTGTTTTAAAGATTTTTTTTTTTTACTACCATTGAGAGTTTCCAGGGCAGTTCACAAAAACTTGGCTCAGTGCTCCTACAAAATCTTAAGCCTTTAAATTTAAAACCATTACTTAAATCTGCTTAACACTTTAATTCATTGTTCCAGTTACTCCATGCCTTGTTTGTTCTGATCAACCTGACATGTGCATGGAACAGTCAATTTGTTACCTTGTGTTTGATATGGCGGGTGGGAATTTGCTCCGTTTTCACTTAACTTAGTACACTTCACAGTGTACTTTTGTGAAGACTTAATAAGGAATTCCTTCCTTTCTGCCCGTTGGTGGAATGAATGTTCGCTGCTCTAAAGGCAGCTGTTTCCAGCTTTGCTGAGTCACTGCTGCCTTTCCCAGCGTGGGAGCCTCCAGCTCGAGCCAGTTCTGAACATATTGTTAGCTTCCTCACTCAGTATTACCACTATTAGCCTCAGGCATCTATTGAAAAACTCTGTATTAAGGGAAACTAAAACTTAAATCTGTAATTCACTATATCAGTAGATCATTCTTGGGAGAATAGAGCTTCTGCTGTCATTTAGTTACGTTTCTTGGCTTAAAATAGTGAAGCCTCCTTATAATATTATTGGGCTATTTTCATAACTCCTATGCAAAACGCCCAGGCTATCTTAAACTTTTCTACCAGCAGGTTTTCTGATTCTGTTGGATCATAAAATATTGCGATCATACTTTGTCTTAATGTTAGTTACGCTTGAAAGAGCATGTAATGAGGGCCTAGTCTGTAGGCTACAAATGTGTAAAACAGGAGTCACCCACAGTCACAAATTGCTACCACGATCCTTTCTTTCTCAGGGACATAGTAAATGAAGGAATGCTCAAGTACTGCATTTCTGCTTTAAAAGCAGATGTTGGTAGGTACAACGTGGTCAGTAGGATGGAATAGTAGTTGCCACCACATAAGTGGTAGTGTCTCTTGTCTGCTACTGTATGCAGTGGTACCTCAGTTTACAAACTTAATTCATTCCAGAAGTCCGTTCTTAAACCAAAGTGTTCTTAAACGAGGCACGCTTTCCCTCCTGCTACCACTGCCCTTCCACCATTCAGCTTCTGTTCCTCTTCCGAGGCAAAGTTCACTAACTGGAACACCTACCTCCAGTTTTGCGGAGATAGAGCACTTCTGCACATGCACAGAGCACACAGAACGCTTCTGCGCATGCACACGCAGCAGAATCCGGAAATAAACACTTCCAGGTCAGCCGAGTACGCAACCCGCAGCGTACTCAACCTGAGGTATGACTATACTCTATTCCCAGCTTAAGAATGGAAAGTGAAATACCAGTGGACAACTAAAGAGGTTCTTAAAGTCAAATCTTTAAAAATGTAGTGTAAGTGCTGATAACTGGGAAACACTGGCCTTTGAGTGCTCCAGTTGGAGCACAGCCTTTACCAAAGGTGTCATGGACTTTGAAGAAGCACAAACTCAGGGCGAAAAGGAGAAACAAGCTAAAAGCAAGCCACATTTGGCAAACCCTCACCATGATCAACGTCTGCCTGGAAACCAATGTCCCCACTGTGGAAGGATGGGTGGATCCAGAATTGGCCTCCACAGTCACTTACTGACTCACTGTTAAGACGGTTTTCATGGAAGACCATCTTACTTGGCTACAAATGATCGCCAAAGAAGAATTAAATTTCTTTCCCTGATCAGGGAACAGACATGTCCTCTATCTGGAGCTTCATATTTGGTCTCTTAGCTTCTTTTGAAATCATGCTGATGCTGTAGTAGTACTTGTTCCATGGACCACAGGGATTGCTACAGCACTTTTCCAGCTGGACATGTTGGGTACCATAGCATCTGGTGATATATATATCCTAGCAAATGGACACTGCAGCACTTAAGCAGGCACAAGGGAAGAATGAATAAGCAAGAACAATAGGATTTCTGGAAACAAAAGCTATTGCTTATAGATGGAAGTTCATGGAACCCTGAAACTCTAATTTTCCCCCCTTTCCAGCACCCTCCTTATTCAGATGACTAGTTTCTGGTGTTGAAAAGCTGAAATTGCTAGCTTTTTTGTTCTGCGACTTAGTTCAACAGATACTGTAGTACCTGGAATTCTTAACTGATATACTGAATGCACAGTAGAAGCTGTAACAGCAGAAGCTATATACTTGTGCAAAATATAATTCTCCATTCTGTCTCCTTCCAAATATATACTCCAGGATCTACTCTAGGACTTGACCTAATATCCCTGTGAACTGGAAACATGCCATGATACATACAGTAATATTACATCAACTCTTGGAGTAGACGCCACACCTGCTGAAGTGTGTGTGTGTGTGATATAACATAGATTTTTGTGATTTAAGTGGATAATTTATTCCTAGATAGTAATATACTGCACAAAATAACTGCCAGCTGATCATTGAAAGACTGTGTTTTGTTTAAATCTGAAGACTTTGCATCTACATTTCAGAGGATTTTTTTTTCCTGTAGGTGTTCACAATGTGACAGCACTAGGTCACCTGATAACTTGGCAGAAGGTGGATTATGACTTCAGTTACCACCAGATGGAATTCCCATGCAACATTAATGTCCTTATCACTTCAGAGGGCAGGTCGCTCCTACCGGTATGGCAATACTTCACTTTTCCTCTGCATTTGAAAGCCTCTTAATGAAGAACAAGAGCATACTATCCTAGGCCGACTAATTTTGTGTGCTATCACTACTTGCCACTTTCAACTGCTGTTCAGTGAAATATGCTATATTTGCTATTAAGATCTCATTTACTTTGAAATGAAAGGGAAAGGTTGGGGTGCTGTAGCGATAGGACAACATCAATCTTAAGAGTTGGAAGATGATGGCCACACATTATGTGTGCTGTTCCATTTGTAGATGGAGAGAATAGACCAGATAGGCTAGTTCTTGAGCCCCGATTCCTCAAGTTACAGCTGTGTAGCAAATACATCTATTTAGGTTTGTCTAAGTTTTGGGATGTGGGTGGCACTGTGAGTTAAACCACAGAGCCTAGGGCTTGCCAATCAGAAGGTTGGCGGTTCGAATCCCCGTGACAGGGTGAGCTCCCGTTGCTCAGTCCCTGCTCCTGCCAACCTAGCAGTTTGAAAGCACGTCAAGTGCAAGTAGATAAATAGGTACCGCTACAGCGGGAAGGTAAACGGTGTTTCCGTGTGCTGCTCTGGTTTGCCAGGAGCGGCTTAGTCATGCTGGCCACATGACCTGGAAGCTGTACGCCGGCTCCCTCGGCCAAGAACGCGAGATGAGTGCCGCAACCCCAGAGTCGGTCACGACTGGACCTAATGGTCAGGGGTCCCTTTACCTTTGTTTTGTTAATAGTCTAAACCATATTTGTGTTTTGTTAATAATTTTTACCCCGCCCATCTGGCTCATATTACAGTCCACTTTGCTCATAGTATGGAACTGATAACAGTAAAGGAGAAGTAATGCTTTGCAATGTCTTTCCACAGTCCGACTGCCAAGTCCACCTGCAGCCACAGCTCATTCCCCCCAACATGGAAGAGTACATGAGCAGCCTTCTCACAGCAGTGCTGCCATCTGTCCTCAACAAGTTCCGCATTTATCTAAGCTTGCTGAGACTGCTGGATTACAGTATATCTGATGAAGTGACCAAGGTAAAAAAAAGCACTTTCCGCTTTACCAGAATCTCTTGTCGAGCAGAGTATATAGTTATAGTTCCATCTAGGCTGCCACCTCTCTTACCCCCAATACTCCTTGCCCTAACTATGAAAGGGAATCGACCGTTAATGACTGCTTCAGCCTATTGCTTCCTGAAAAATATGAAGAACTGTCCTAGAATCAGTTAAGTTGCTATTATCAAGGGGGGGAATGTGCAGGAGGACATGATCCCTATGAACAGACTGTGTGTATTGGCAGTGGAGTAGCCAAATGTAGTCTCATCTTCTCATGGGTGGGATAGAACACACTCTTCATTTTAGAATACTGTCTTCAAGGGATAACGGCGCCATGTAGGTGCCCTGGCCATTAGGAGCTGTTGTAACACTAGGATACCTGGGAGTAAAGCACTTTGCCATTATATAGGCTTGGAACTATAATCCCTCCTTCAATGGAAGATTTTGTCAATACTGTACTACATTCCTACCTTACAGTAGCTAAAAGTAGCATTGAAAAGGGGTGGATGTTTATTTTGTGTAGTGGGTAAATGATCTTTCCCAGATGGAATTCAACATGCCTCAAAAGCGCAGTGCTACAAGCAAGGTAATTTGCTATGTTGTTCCAACTCATATTTAAAACATACTTCGGAAGTGTAATAATTTTATCATTACATTTAATCAAAACACAATTTCTCTTACAGGCAGTAGAAGATGATTTTGTGGAAATGCGTAAAAATGACCCTGAGAGTATCACAGCTGATGATCTTCATAGAACTCTGCTTGTGGCAAGGTGAGAGTACAAATGCAGAATAGCAAACTGCGAGATGCCATAGAAGTTTCTTAATTTGCTGAAGATTTGCTTATCCCTTTAACTGCTTCAGGGGAGTTCTTGGCCCTTCTTCCCCACAGTTGCTCATTTATCTTCCTCCATTTCCTTTTGGAGAGTCACTAAATCTCTTTCATATGGCAAACCGCTGAAAAAATGGTCCTGGTTATGATAATTGTTGACCTGGATTACCAAGAAATGTAACCTAGACACATAGGAGCCTACAAATAACCTATACTATATAATGCACTTAAATAGAACAAGTTACATGACATGCAGACCCAGATTCTGCAAAGGAGGATTATGGGGCTACCGAGAACATGGGTTAGGAAACTAAGGCCCGCAGGCCGAATCAGGCCCAATTGCCTTCTGGATCTGGCCCGCGGACAGTCTGGGAATTGCTGTGTGGATCACCAGCGCGCACGTTCTTTCCCTCTCCCTCACACGGCAGTGGCGGCGCCTCCCTTCTGACTTCTCCCCACCCTACCTAGAGGAGGAAGGGGGCTGGGCTTTGTTGGTGCCAGCAGCAGCAGTGCTCAAGTGGCCGCCATTTTAAGCAGTCCCTCTCCAGAGCCCTTTCGCGCGCTGTTCATCGTCTCTCTGCCGCCAGCCCCTGCTGCTCGCAAGACACTAGTAAGCAGCCACCAGTTGCAAAGTTAAAACCCATGTTTCTACAACATATCTTTCTTGCCTGCAGGTTCCTTTCTCTGAGCGCTGGGCAGACAACGTTGTCAAGAGAGAGATGGCTCAGAGCAAAGCAGTTGGAGGCACAACGTAAAGTGAGACTACAGCAGCAGAAGTGTGTAAATGGAAATGAACTCTAAAGCTACAGCTCCCATTTTGCTTTGATGACTGCAACTTTTGCCTGATCTGTGGAGCTAGTACAAAGGGTGCTAGCTTATGTTTATATTGGGTTTTGTAGATAATTTATACCAGAATGTTATGGCTGTTTTCTCAAACTTGGACACAATTTATGGTGTTCAACAGATTTAACACCGATCATAAAATTTTGGAGCTTGTTTTGTAACTGAACTAGAAACAATGGAACAATTATTGTTTGATATTAAAAGTTTACTATAAAAATGGCGTCTCTCTTTAATAAAGTGCAGGGATTGTTGCCTCACACTAACAGTTGAATGAGTTTAAGCTTACTGCCTTATTTGGGTGGGAGTTTGGGGCTTGAATCATAGCCAAGCACATCCGAAAAGCCTATGGATTTTTCCAAGTTCTTTGAGCGCTTCATTTGGCCATTCCTCAGAGGACTTAACTGAGACTTCTCTCAGGTAAGCCAGTGGCCGGTTGTTCCAGGCAAGGCTCTGGTGTAACCCCAGGATCATCTCTCCTCCTTCATAGCACTCCTGATGAGACAAACCTGAGTTAACACAAGGCAGCTCCTTGGCACAATGCTGGTTTTGTGCCTCTGCTTTTCAACATACCATCATACCTGGGTGTAGAATCCAAGAGGGAGCCCGCATCCAGAAGGGCTTCTGTTTCCTCAGCAACTAAGTCCTCTCCCAGAGGACCCATTAGCTCAGGGGTTGGCAACCTAAGGCCCATGGGCCACAAGCCGCCCTCGAACCGGGACCTCCGCTGGAGTGAACCAGCCCAGGTGAGGTAAACCTTGCCGACCCCTGCATTAGCTGCTTATATTGAGGCAGCTGCCAATGGTGAACGGCCATCGCCCTTGCAACAATTCTTTGCCCGTTCCCCCAAAAGTCATTGGAAAGTTTCAAGGTTCCTGTGGTGAGAAAGGTGTTCTGCATTATTAGCTTGGAAGAAAGCCCACAGAGCTGCAGTTGACTTCATTTGTGCAGCTTCTACAGCATCAGTTCTCCACTGCTCCGTCCTTTGGCAGAACACAACACTACTGAGGGTAATCTGCATGGGGCTTTGGTGCACCTTGCATAATTTACAGCCTTTGTTGCAGATGTGGCAAGCCGCCATACATCTAAGGTCACAAGTCCACTGCCACGAACACATCCATCTGATGTGCAATCTGGCTACATCATTGCAATGTTGACACCACATCCAGGTCAAATATATCCACTGTGGCATTCAGAGGTCAGTACCTGTTCAGGGAGGAGGCCCTTATTTGTAGAAACGAAGGGGGGTGGAATAGAAGCCAATACTATCAACATATAAGCTACAGATTTAATCAATGCATGAATAATCAACTAATGTCTAACCAGAGGATATTCCATGTATGGAATCTTGTAGACTCTCTTAAGGTAAAAGTAGTGGCAAGTATCCATTTATGCATGGTAGCTGTTTGGGCATTCCTGCAATCTAGTGCCAGTATGGTTGGATACCATTATGCCTTTTCTTGGGAGGACTAGGCAAATCAGTGCAGCTGACCTTAAAAGAAGTGGGACAAGATACTTTCATAAAAACATGTTCAAAATGAAGTTTTTTCTTTTTAAAATCTTTGACTGAATAGAACTAAAATAGGGCTCTGGACTATATAAACTGACAGTTCAGACAACGTCTGAGGAATCAATACAAAAGTCTGGTTCATGTATATAACACAAAACTATTGTTAATTCAAGCATGGGATAGCATTAAGTGCAAACCCAGCCCAGCAGCTTAACTATTGTTAAAGCTTGAATTATACTTGTCACTAGTATACCAGGGTTTGTAGCTTTATAAACCACGGTAACGTTCATCATAACTTACTGTTATATGCAAGCTATTGCTGCCTTTAATGACATGCTGGTCTCACTATCAGAATGCTTATCCAAAATCTCAGCTATCTGAACACAATTATACCCAAACCTCGCTACACAAACAGCTGATTCAGATACCCAAACAGCCAAAGTTTGCCCATTTCCTTACTTCTTTGTACTTTGCTGGTTGTTGGCAGCCATTTCCAGCAGAAACCATGGAGGAAGAGAGGGAGATAAGACAAATCATGGAGCAGCAGAGATCAGACAAATCAGTTTTTCTTTTGATGACTTGCTGATTCGCTGCAGCAATTTCAGGCAGACACCATGGGAGGGAGGGAGGGAGGGAACAGACAAATCACAGATTAGGAATGTTCCCATTGGAAACAATGGAAATCATTGGCTTATTATGCAAATGCTCATCTAGCAATTTCCTAGGAACACATTGTGTTCAGAAGGGGGGGGGCTGTGTGTCTTCTCTGGCATAGTTTATGTGATCATCTGCCAAATGCTTCAACTTTAACTATAGTCGACATAAACCTTGATTTAGCATGTGTACACCAAACCAAAGGCAGATACTGAATACAGAGTCAGTTTTAGACAAACAATGGGGAGAGGCTATATATTCAGCAACTCAAGAACTAAAAAGGATCTCAGCATTTCAAACACATACACCAAAATGCATACTATTAGTATTTTTTATTAAAATATTTTATATAGGTCTCCCACGTTAAAACAATACAATTTTATTTTAAATATACAGTACCCACAAATTTATACAGACACTCCAAAAAAGGAATACACATTACGGTAATAAGAAATAAATAACAAAATGGAAACAGTATCAAAAGTATTAGACAAGGACAATCAGGTTAAGGTGATGATCACTTCTGTTATAGCAGAGATATTCAAAGACATCATACCACCATTATGACACTCGTTAACTGCTTAGAACAGTACATGCAGTCTAGCTATAGTACACATGTACTAACATACAGAGACCCTGGCTCTAGAATGAGGACTAGTGAGGCTATGAAGCTTAGCAGAGTCCCAATGATGTTTCTGCTGCTACATTCTACTATAGAACATCAGTCACAAGACTCCTCCGGGAAATAACAGAATGAGCTATATAGGAAATTACTTCTTACACACCAGGTTTTTGGAATCAGATTCCCGGGGAAACATTTAGATGCAGCCTCATTCCCCACCAGTACTGTGACAAAGCCAGAATTGGTCTCACAACTGATTACAACTACAACTGTTTCGAAACACTTTGCATTAATTGGATTTTAAATATCAGCAGTATGGTTTTATGGATGAGTATGTTTTAGATTATGTCCTTTTTGGTGCTTTCGTGCTTATTTAGGCAATGGTCTCTTCATATGAACACACTAGCACATACCTGACATTCAGCATTTTTTAAAAGTTAGACCTTTGTTTTATCTCAAAAAGAAAAGAAAAAAGGCTGCAGCCTAAGAGTAGGGTGTCAAGTTTCGGTATAGAAGACACATAATAGCTTGCAGACACACTGTAAGCTTTTTTAAAAGATTATTTATTGTTGTAAGAAAAACCTTTCCAGCAGCTGCCCTGCAAGCTTTTACTCATTACTATATTATTGATTGCTCCTAGATACCATAGTTATAAATTAACAGAGGTAGGAAGAAGCAAGGAATCGATGGGAGAGGAAGGAGAGTAAACCACCCCCCATAGGCATAGGTATTTAAGTTCTTCCTCTGCAGAGACCACTTCTCTTAGGAATGCAACTAGAATGACAAGAACACAATTTTAAAAATATAAATAAAAAAGTTAGTCTGAAAAATAAATAGAATGTCATCTGTGAGTAAAATAGTTCACTGGTACAGTGCAAGATTAATAAGGTTGACAGGTGTTCAGTACCACCCCCCTTCTACATAAATCAGAAGGCCTATAGAAACTGGTCTCAAAAGATAACTGTGCAATTGATCACGTAAACTTAACATGCGCATCAACCACTGGTGTATGAGCTACCTGTTTAGTAGTTTTACCTTCACCAGCTCAGCTGCCTGAGGATAATTCTGAAACCTGTTCAGAACCCAATTAACATCTCCGAAACCTTTCTGTAAACATAGTTACTGGCATTTTTTTTGATACCAATACTTAGTGGCAGTTGGTTCGCCCCCTCCCCTCAAGGGGCCGTTACAAACCATTTGTTTAGCAATATGTACAACTTAAATCTGAAGCGTGTGCTCTCTAGATCTGAATTATCCGTGTCTGACACTGCGTGAACATTTCTCTCAGTTCATTTTGCTGAGTTTCATTTACAGATTCTGGTTCGGCTGGGCTCTTCTGGACTTTAGCCACCGCAAAGCTGATTCCTTGGGTCAAACCAGCTTGTGTAATATTAGCCACCTGAACCATAGAGCTGCGAATCTTTGCAAAAGGAGAGACTGCCCTACTGCCATTACTCTCTGCTGGTGAAGGCATCATATGAAACCCTGACCCAGCTTCCAGTATACTGGATGAGGAGCCTGGGCTGTTATGAGACTTAGCATTGGTGTTTTGTACTGCTAAGAATTGTGATCCTGACTCTGAAAATGGTACATCGAATTTAGATGGTCTGGAAGGAGCCTCAACAGCTGTTCCCAAGCAAGATTCAGTTTTCTTAGAAGCATTATTGCTACTGCGATCCATCTCTTGCTGAGCTTCTTGAGAATTCATCTCCGTTTCTGAAACACTTGTCATCTTAGTTTGAGCGTCCTGCACAAATCTGTGGCAGTAGGCATCAATCGGCTTAGTGAACTCTTTTACAGCATTGTCTGTGGCAGGAGATTCCTGGGGTCCTTTGCCTTCCAATTCAGACTTGTTAGTTTGGTCTTCATAGTGTGTCACGTGGATTTCTGAAGGAACAGGAATGCTAATGTTGATGTCAGTGTTGCTTATAGACTGGGACCGACCGCCTAGCCGAGGAGCAGAGGCGATGATACCACAACTGGGCAGAACATAATCTATCTGTCCCACGTTCTCCAAGGAGTCCATGAACTGCTGGTCATCATCAGATTTGGAATTTGTAAGGTACTCATCAGAATGGAATGAATCATTATCTGAGGAGATCTCAATGTCAGATTCTGCGTTGGCTTTAGCATCTGCCATGGGATTTTCCATGGTTTCAAGACTACTGTCAGATTTCCAAAGATTCACTTTCAAGTTCGGCTTTAAGAAGTTGACTTTCATTTCAGGCTTCGTAAAGTTCCCCAACTTTTTCAGGTTGCTCATGTTTACATTGGATTTGGTTTGCTTCACTTTCTGATTAAGAGATGAGAACTTGCTCATTAAGTAGTTTTTTCCTTGGGCTAGGGAGCCTCTGTTTTGGGATCTAATACCAATGATGTCCTCATGGGGTTTACTGCTTTTCCTGCAGAATTAAGAAGATCAGTAACTTCCTCCGATATACATACATTCGGATATACTTACAACATATTACTTAATATTCAGACACGTTCTAATAAATATTTTGTTTTGTTTACGGTAGTGAGACATAAATACAGCACTAGCTTCTGCATACTTTTCTCCTAGATAGCTAGGCATTGACAGTCATCTTCCCTGCACCCAAAGCCCCTTGAAGAGAGAACACTCCTTGTGGACTTGCTCCCCCAACCTCATGCAGCACATGTTTTTTTATATATATATAAAAACTCTGACACACCCCTCTCCCAAGGCGCAGAGTATCAAAAACCTGTAGATGGGTACTGTAATACTTGTATGCATGTGCAGATAAGCTCTTAAGTTACTAATTGTCAGTAGACAGCTGCTTCAAGAAACCAGTACAAGTATTATGATTCAAGTGATTTGGGACTCCAATAACTCCTAGAAGGGAAGAGTATTAACTCACCTCTCCAGTTTCTTCTCAATAATGGCTACATCTAACCCCGTGGCTTGTTTTGTGATTCGTAGCATCTCCGCAATGCACTGAAGAGTATCTGAAATGCACGTTATTTGCCCATTATATCCATGAATAGAGCATATTCTCTCTTACTACTTTTGTTTTGTGAAAATTGAGTGTGAAGCTTTTCTATTGGTCTCCCTTTTAACCTGACAAGGGAGCCATTTAGCATAAAGCAATATGAAATGAGAGACACCCATCATTCTGCAACTGGCACATGAATGCAGCCATACAGCTGAACACAAGCATCAAAGAATGAGGACTATTCCTAGTTGTTGATTGGATAAAGTATTACCCCCTCTTAAATGCATCTTTAAATGGAGGTCTGCATCATTCACATACAAAGCAGGTGGAGTGGGTGTCACTGAAAGAGCCAAAGGAGAGTGACATATAGGCAAGGGAAGAGCTTCTCTTCCACCCTGCAGTCTATCCTCTTTTTCCAGATATTGAAGGCAGCCAAGCTAGGAGAAAGCCATGGTTTGGGCCTTAAAGGAGTTGGCATCTATAATTCATGTTGATTAATTCAGTTGATTGACTAAAAAACCAGGCTCTGAAATGTGGAGTGTTGAGTTTTTCTGCTCAAGTTCTTGAAACATAGCAATTTCATTTCCTTCTTGTTCTCAGTGAACCTCTATTGTTTAATTCACCTCAATTGTTTAGTTCAATTCTTATAATCAAGTTCTACTTTCTATATACAGTGCTCAGACTTGGGAAAAGTGGTTTAGCGCTCTTCTAAAAACTTTGTAGAAGCGTGTTACCTTTTCCATCCTCTTCAGGGTTGCGCATCACCGCTCTAAGGGTATGGAAATATCCACTTGTGTCTTTGTATTTATAATGGAGCCTCATGCACGAGAACTTGGGCTTCCCAAAGAGAGTTGGTTCAGGACCTTTATAAAAAAGCATGGATATTTTTAGAAATAAAAGAACATAACTTTCTAAATAACACCTCCGAACCTTTCAGCTCTTTCCCCAAGCAGCCATTCTACTTTATTACATCACTGGGAGAAGTGTAACAGTGAGACCACCCTCTGCTGACTTAGCTGAGATCCACTGCCCTCCTAGGATGTTCTTCTGCTGTTCTATTATGTAAATGCATTACATATAAGGACATAGTTGGCACAATGGATTTGCTTGTTTTGCCTTTTGTATCGTGCCTCTTGCATTGCTATTGTTGACAACATGTGGGGGCATATAAATGTAGCAAATCCTGGATATTCAATATATAGAAAAGACTGTTATTCATTCATGTGTTTGCAATTATTGTGACAAATACCTTAAGTCTAGGCAGGAAATGAGGAGAGAAACAGCTAAAATGCAATGACTTTGAGGTCTTACCTATTTCTATTCTTTCCAAATCTTCAAGGCTCAGCCTTTGGTATTGATTTACTTTATCTACTTCATCATCATAACTAGACAAAAAGACATCAATGCCCAGAGTTAGATCTGGATTGACTCACACCTGAATCCTATTACAATGCAATAAAAAAGGAGCAAAGATGTTCTGATATCTTTGTTTTCGATGTGTACAGTAGAAAGAATCTTACTTACTAGGCTACATAGTATGCTGAGTTAGAAAGCAGGAGGAGGACATCCACATCTTTATGAGTAGCATCCGCAAGGCTAAACAAAAATGAACAGAGTATTTTACACAGGATGACATGAAAATTTCACAGGCACTTTTCTGAAGCCTTTTACACCCTGCAACTGGTATGGAGTCAATCATTAGTTATGACAACAACAAACCATGTTCACTAATGCCTTGCTTCGTATACTCTGTCAACAAAACCTAGGAATCCTTCTCTTCTTCAAATTTTTTGTTTTGCTGTATATTTCAAAGTAAATTACTGTTCTGAAATACCATACTAACGCCCTCAGGGAGTTGTAGCACTGGTGTGGTAACATCCTGAATGCTCCAACCACCCACATGGCCAGTTTTAGATATTACCCTGGTAGCATTTATTATAGTGATTTTTTCCTCACCTTCAAAACAAGTTCCCAGGGCAGCTCCAAGTCAGAAAATACAACAACAAATGCAGCAAACCAATTTAAAACAAAACATACAGAATAATGACAGAAGCAGAATCTCTCTCAATGTAAGAAGTGAGATTACAGGGAAACAGGTAGAGGGCCTTCTACACCTACCTTGCGGAGGAAATAAACAACATTCTGACTTTTAGAAGACATTTGAAGGCAGGCCTGTATAAGGAAGTTTTTTTTTTGATGTTTTACTGTGTTTTAATTTGTTGGATGTGACCCAGGGTGGCTGGGGTAAACCAGTCAGATGGGTGGCATATTAATAATAAATTATTGTTGTTGTTGTTGTTAGGAGGGCATGTGCCAGAGGTTGAGCATAATCAGAAAACATGGCCTCTAATTACTTAAAAAAACAATTAAGACTCACCTCTTCCCCAATTCCCACTGTATTCCTCTACCACCTCATTACACATTTGGTCACTGTGAAAGATGGCATGGTACTTTAAGACCTATATAACCATAGAACATTCTGCATACCTTGGGTCACAGT